>NC_091468.1:74018520-74243520 GCF_027789765.1 Dendropsophus ebraccatus | reverse complement strand
CTGTGCTTATCTCCACCAGCTCTGTGCCCCTGTGCTTATCTCCACCAGATCTGTGCCCCCTGTGCTTATCTCCACCAGCTCAGTGCCCCTGTGCTTATCTCCACCAGCTCTGTGCCCCTGTGCTTATCTCCACCAGCTCTCTGTGCCCCTGTGCTTATCTCCACCAGCTCTCTGTGCCCCTGTGCTTATCTCCACCAGCTCTGTGCCCCTGTGCTTATCTCCACCAGCTCTCTGTGCCCCTGTGCTTATCTCCACCAGCTCTCTGTGCCCCTGTGCTTATCTCCACCAGCTCTGTGCCCCTGTGCTTATCTCCACCAGCTCTCTGTGCCCCTGTGCTTATCTCCACCACCTCTGTGCCCCCTGTGCTTATCTCCACCAGCTCTGTGCCCCTGTGCTTATCTCCACCAGCTCTCTGTGCCCCTGTGCTTATCTCCACCACCTCTGTGCCCCTGTGCTTATCTCCACCAGCTCTGTGCCCCCTGTGCTTATCTCCACCAGCTCTGTGCCCCTGTGCTTATCTCCACCAGCTCTGTGCCCCTGTGCTTATCTCCACCAGCTCTGTGCCCCTGTGCTTATCTCCACCAGCTCTGTGCCCCTGTGCTTATCTCCACCAGCTCTGTGCCCCTGTGCTTATCTCCACCAGCTCTCTGTGCCCCTGTGCTTATCTCCACCAGCTCTGTGCCCCTGTGCTTATCTCCACCAGCTCTCTGTGCCCCTGTGCTTATCTCCACCAGCTCTGTGCCCCCTGTGCTTATCTCCACCAGCTCTGTGCCCCTGTGCTTATCTCCACCAGCTCTGTGCCCCTGTGCTTATCTCCACCAGCTCTGTGCCCCTGTGCTTATCTCCACCAGCTCTGTGCCCCTGTGCTTATCTCCACCAGCTCTGTGCCCCTGTGCTTATCTCCACCAGCTCTGTGCCCCCTGTGCTTATCTCCACCAGCTCTCTGTGCCCCTGTGCTTATCTCCACCAGCTCTGTGCCCCTGTGCTTATCTCCACCAGCTCTCTGTGCCCCTGTGCTTATCTCCACCAGCTCTGTGCCCCCTGTGCTTATCTCCACCAGCTCTCTGTGCCCCTGTGCTTATCTCCACCAGCTCTGTGCCCCTGTGCTTATCTCCACCAGCTCTGTGCCCCTGTGCTTATCTCCACCAGCTCTCTGTGCCCCCTGTGATTATCTCCACCAGCTCTGTGCCCCTGTGCTTATCTCCACCAGCTCTCAGTGCCCATGTGCTTATCTCCACCAGCTCTGTGCCCCTGTGCTTATCTCCACCAGCTCTCAGTGCCCCTGTGCTTATCTCCACCAGCTCTCTGTGCCCCTGTGCTTATCTCCACCAGCTCTCTGTGCCCCTGTGCTTATCTCCACCAGCTCTGTGCCCCCTGTGCTTATCTCCACCAGCTCTGTGCCCCTGTGCTTATCTCCTCCAGCTCTCTGTGCCCCTGTGCTTATCTCCACCAGCTCTCTGTGCCCCTGTGCTTATCTCCACCAGCTCTGTGCCCCTGTGCTTATCTCCACCAGCTCTCTGTGCCCCTGTGCTTATCTCCACCAGCTCTGTGCCCCTGTGCTTATCTCCACCAGCTCTCTGTGCCCCTGTGCTTATCTCCACCAGCTCTGTGCCCCTGTGCTTATCTCCACCAGCTCTGTGCCCCTGTGCTTATCTCCACCAGCTCTGTGCCCCTGTGCTTATCTCCACCAGCTCTGTGCCCCTGTGCTTATCTCCACCAGCTCTCTGTGCCCCTGTGCTTATCTCCACCAGCTCTGTGCCCCTGTGCTTATCTCCACCAGCTCTCTGTGCCCCTGTGCTTATCTCCACCAGCTCTGTGCCCCCTGTGCTTATCTCCACCAGCTCTGTGCCCCTGTGCTTATCTCCACCAGCTCTCTGTGCCCCTGTGCTTATCTCCACCAGCTCTGTGCCCCTGTGCTTATCTCCACCAGCTCTGTGCCCCTGTGCTTATCTCCACCAGCTCTGTGCCCCTGTGCTTATCTCCACCAGCTCTCTGTGCCCCTGTGCTTATCTCCACCAGCTCTCTGTGCCCCCTGTGCTTATCTCCACCAGCTCTCAGTGCCCCTGTGCTTATCTCCACCAGCTCTGTGCCCCCTGTGCTTATCTCCACCAGCTCTGTGCCCCTGTGCTTATCTCCACCAGCTCTCAGTGCCCCCTGTGCTTATCTCCACCAGCTCCCAGTGCCCCCTGTGCTTATCTCCACCAGCTCTGTGCCCCTGTGCTTATCTCCACCAGCTCTGTGCCCCTGTGCTTATCTCCACCAGCTCTGTGCCCCTGTGCTTATCTCCACCAGCTCTGTGCCCCTGTGCTTATCTCCACCAGCTCTCTGTGCCCCTGTGCTTATCTCCACCAGCTCTCAGTGCCCCCTGTGCTTATCTCCACCAGCTCTCTGTGCCCCTGTGCTTATCTCCACCAGCTCTCTGTGCCCCTGTGCTTATCTCCACCAGCTCTCTGTGCCCCCTGTGCTTATCTCCACCAGCTCTGTGCCCCTGTGCTTATCTCCACCAGCTCTGTGCCCCTGTGCTTATCTCCACCAGCTCTGTGCCCCTGTGCTTATCTCCACCAGCTCTGTGCCCCTGTGCTTATCTCCACCAGCTCTCTGTGCCCCTGTGCTTATCTCCACCAGCTCAGTGCCCCCTGTGCTTATCTCCACCAGCTCTGTGCCCCTGTGCTTATCTCCACCAGCTCTGTGCCCCTGTGCTTATCTCCACCAGCTCTGTGCCCCTGTGCTTATCTCCACCAGCTCTGTGCCCCTGTGCTTATCTCCACCAGCTCTGTGCCCCTGTGCTTATCTCCACCAGCTCTGTGCCCCTGTGCTTATCTCCACCAGCTCTGTGCCCCTGTGCTTATCTCCACCAGCTCTCTGTGCCCCTGTGCTTATCTCCACCAGCTCTGTGCCCCTGTGCTTATCTCCACCAGCTCTGTGCCCCTGTGCTTATCTCCACCAGCTCTGTGCCCCTGTGCTTATCTCCACCAGCTCTGTGCCCCCTGTGCTTATCTCCACCAGCTCTGTGCCCCTGTGCTTATCTCCACCAGCTCTGTGCCCCTGTGCTTATCTCCACCAGCTCTGTGCCCCTGTGCTTATCTCCACCAGCTCTGTGCCCCTGTGCTTATCTCCACCAGCTCTGTGCCCCTGTGCTTATCTCCACCAGCTCTGTGCCCCTGTGCTTATCTCCACCAGCTCTGTGCCCCTGTGCTTATCTCCACCAGCTCTCTGTGCCCCTGTGCTTATCTCCACCAGCTCTGTGCCCCCTGTGCTTATCTCCACCAGCTCTGTGCCCCTGTGCTTATCTCCACCAGCTCTGTGCCCCTGTGCTTATCTCCACCAGCTCTGTGCCCCTGTGCTTATCTCCACCAGCTCTCTGTGCCCCTGTGCTTATCTCCACCAGCTCTCTGTGCCCCTGTGCTTATCTCCACCAGCTCTGTGCCCCCTGTGCTTATCTCCACCAGCTCTGTGCCCCTGTGCTTATCTCCTCCAGCTCTCTGTGCCCCTGTGCTTATCTCCACCAGCTCTCTGTGCCCCTGTGCTTATCTCCACCAGCTCTGTGCCCCTGTGCTTATCTCCACCAGCTCTCTGTGCCCCTGTGCTTATCTCCACCAGCTCTCTGTGCCCCTGTGCTTATCTCCACCAGCTCTCTGTGCCCCTGTGCTTATCTCCACCAGCTCTGTGCCCCCTGTGCTTATCTCCACCAGCTCTGTGCCCCTGTGCTTATCTCCTCCAGCTCTCTGTGCCCCTGTGCTTATCTCCACCAGCTCTGTGCCCCTGTGCTTATCTCCCCCAGCTCTGTGCCCCTGTGCTTATCTCTACCAGCTCTGTGCCCCTGTGCTTATCTCCACCAGCTCTGTGCCCCCTGTGCTTATCTCCACCAGCTCTCAGTGCCCCTGTGCTTATCTCCACCAGCTCTGTGCCCCTGTGCTTATCTCTACCAGCTCTGTGCCCCTGTGCTTATCTCCACCAGCTCTCTGTGCCCCTGTGCTTATCTCCACCAGCTCTGTGCCCCCTGTGCTTATCTCCACCAGCTCTGTGCCCCTGTGCTTATCTCCACCAGCTCTGTGCTTATCTCCACCAGCTCTCAGTGCCCCTGTGCTTATCTCCACCAGCTCTCAGTGCCCCTGTGCTTATCTCCACCAGCTCTGTGCCCCTGTGCTTATCTCCACCAGCTCTGTGCCCCTGTGCTTATCTCCACCAGCTCTCTGTGCCCCTGTGCTTATCTCCACCAGCTGTCTGTGCCCCTGTGCTTATCTCCACCAGCTCTGTGCCCCTGTGCTTATCTCCACCAGCTCTCAGTGCCCCTGTGCTTATCTCCACCAGCTCAGTGCCCCCTGTGCTTATCTCCACCAGCTCTGTGCCCCTGTGCTTATCTCCACCAGCTCTGTGCCCCTGTGCTTATCTCCACCAGCTCTGTGCCCCTGTGCTTATCTCCACCAGCTCTGTGCCCCTGTGCTTATCTCCACCAGCTCTGTGCCCCTGTGCTTATCTCCACCAGCTCTGTGCCCCTGTGCTTATCTCCACCAGCTCTGTGCCCCTGTGCTTATCTCCACCAGCTCTGTGCCCCCTGTGCTTATCTCCACCAGCTCTCTGTGCCCCTGTGCTTATCTCCACCAGCTCTCAGTGCCCCTGTGCTTATCTCCACCAGCTCTGTGCCCCTGTGCTTATCTCCACCAGCTCTGTGCCCCTGTGCTTATCTCCACCAGCTCTGTGCCCCTGTGCTTATCTCCACCAGCTCTGTGCCCCTGTGCTTATCTCCACCAGCTCTGTGCCCCTGTGCTTATCTCCACCAGCTCTGTGCCCCTGTGCTTATCTCCACCAGCTCTATGTGCCCCTGTGCTTATCTCCACCAGCTCTGTGCCCCTGTGCTTATCTCCACCAGTTCTCAGTGCCCCTGTGCTTATCTCCACCAGCTCTGTGCCCCTGTGCTTATCTCCACCAGCTCTGTGCCCCCTGTGCTTATCTCCACCCGCTCTGTGCCCCCTGTGCTTATCTCCACCCGCTCTGTGCCCCTGTGCTTATCTGCACCAGCTCTGTGCCCCTGTGCTTATCTCCACCAGCTCTGTGTCCCTGTGCTTATCTCCACCAGCTCTGTGCCCCTGTGCTTATCTCCACCAGCTCTGTGCCCCTGTGCTTATCTCCACCAGCTCTGTGCCCCCTGTGCTTATCTCCACCAGCTCTGTGCCCCTGTGCTTATCTCCACCAGCTCTGTGCCCCTGTGCTTATCTCCACCAGCTCTGTGCCCCTGTGCTTATCTCCACCAGCTCTGTGCCCCTGTGCTTATCTCCACCAGCTCTGTGCCCCTGTGCTTATCTCCACCAGCTCTCAGTGCCCCTGTGCTTATCTCCACCAGCTCTGTGCCCCTGTGCTTATCTCCACCAGCTCTGTGCCCCTGTGCTTATCTCCACCAGCTCTGTGCCCCTGTGCTTATCTCCACCAGCTCTCTGTGCCCCTGTGCTTATCTCCACCAGCTCTCAGTGCCCCTGTGCTTATCTCCACCAGCTCTGTGCCCCTGTGCTTATCTCCACCAGCTCTGTGCCCCTGTGCTTATCTCCACCAGCTCTGTGCCCCTGTGCTTATCTCCACCAGCTCTCAGTGCCCCTGTGCTTATCTCCACCAGCTCTGTGCCCCTGTGCTTATCTCCACCTGCTCTGTGCCCCTGTGCTTATCTCCACCAGCTCTGTGCCCCCTGTGCTTATCTCCACCAGCTCTGTGCCCCTGTGCTTATCTCCACCAGCTCTTAGTGCCCCTGTGCTTATCTCCACCAGCTCTGTGCCCCCTGTGCTTATCTCCACCAGCTCTCTGTGCCCCTGTGCTTATCTCCACCAGCTCTCTGTGCCCCTGTGCTTATCTCCACCAGCTCTCTGTGCCCCTGTGCTTATCTCCACCAGCTCTCTGTGCCCCTGTGCTTATCTCCACCAGCTCTGTGCCCCTGTGCTTATCTCCACCAGCTCTCAGTGCCCCTGTGCTTATCTCCACCAGCTCTCAGTGCCCCTGTGCTTATCTCCACCAGCTCTGTGCCCCTGTGCTTATCTCCACCAGCTCTGTGCCCCTGTGCTTATCTCCACCAGCTCTCAGTGCCCCTGTGCTTATCTCCACCAGCTCTGTGCCCCTGTGCTTATCTCCACCAGCTCTGTGCCCCCTGTGCTTATCTCCACCAGCTCTGTGCCCCCTGTGCTTATCTCCACCAGCTCTGTGCCCCCTGTGCTTATCTCCACCAGCTCTGTGCCCCTGTGCTTATCTCCACCAGCTCTCTGTGCCCCTGTGCTTATCTCCACCAGCTCTCTGTGCCCCTGTGCTTATCTCCACCAGCTCTCTGTGCCCCTGTGCTTATCTCCTTATGGGGGGCACAGAGGTGGTGTATCTACTATATGAGGGCACAGAGGGGGTGTATCTACTATATGAGGGCACAGAGGGGGTGTATCTACTATATGAGGGCACAGAGGGGCCTAAGTTCTATTTGAGGGTCCATACTAGGCCTAAACACTACAGGGTGGCATAGAGTGAGCACTGTTACAGTGCAGAGCAATATAGATGGGGACTTTGTATAGATGGTGAGGATGGTGCAAAAGCAAAAAACCTAAAATATTTGTCTGGCAGATTCTTCAGGGACGAGGCATTGCCAGGAGTGGTTTTCATGATGGACTGTACCAAATGGAGAAGAAGAGAAAAAGTGAGCAATTCCGATCCGAGAAGACGCCCCCTGTGAGTCACTGAATGTAGCTGTACTGTAATCATGTATGTGGTGTAAGGAGCCTGTGCAGCATTTGTATCTACCTCCATATGGGTCAGTGTATGGGGAGATACTGGTCTTTGTATAGTGGATGTTATGTAGTAATGGTATGGGGGGTATAAGTCACGATGTGGTGATAATATTTGTTTTTTATATAATGGTAATAGGTGACATGGATATGAGGGTGTGGCTATGGGGGCGTGGTTATGGGGGGCGTGGCTATAGGGGGCGCGGTGCATTGCCGTGACTGTCCCTCTTTCCTCTCAGCAAAAGTTGGGAGGTATGCAATAGTACAGCCATAGAGTGATCGCCACATAATATTGGTCTGCATACAGTGTATATAGAGTCATTATACAGGGGTCAGTCTATGGCGGTAATATTGGTCTGTATATAGTGTATATAGAGTCATGCGGTGGTCAGTCTATGGCGGTAATTTTGGTCTGTATATAGTGTGTATATAGAGTCATTACTGCCATAGATTGACTGCCACATAATGACTTTATATATACACAGACCAATATTACCGCCATAGAGTGACAGCCACATAATATTGGTCTGTATATAGTGTATATAGAGTCATTTATTATACAGTGGTCAGTCAATAGCGGTAATATTGGTCTGTATATAGCGTATATATACACTCATTACTGCCATAGATTGACTGCCACATAATGACTTTATATATACACTATATACAGACCAATAGTACAGCCATAGAGTGACAGCCACATAATATTGGTCTGTATATAGTGTATATAGAGTCATTATGGGGCGGTCACTTTATGGCAGTAATATTGGTCTGTATATAGTGTATATAGAGTCATGCAGTGGTCACTTTATGGCGGTAATATTGGTCTGTATATAGTGTATATAGAGTCATTTATTATACAGTGGTCAGTCAATAGCGGTAATATTGGCCTGTATATAGTTTATATAGAGTCATTATGGGGCGGTCACTTTATGGCGGTAATATTGGTCTGTATATAGAGTCATGCGGTGGTCACTTTATGGCGGTAATATTGGTCTGTATATAGTGTATATAGAGTCATTATGGGGCGGTCACTTTATGGTGGTAATATTGGCCTATATATAGTGTGTTTTCTTCAATAACGGTATGGAGGTAATATTTGGTCCTGATTATAGTGATTTTTTTATTTTATTTTTTTAAAGCAATTCATATAAATAGTTCCGGCATGTAGCGGCAGTTCCGGCATGTAGCGGCAGTCCTGGCATGTAGGGGCAGTCCTGACATGTAGCAGCAGTCCCGACATGTAGCGGCAGTCCCGGCATGTAGCGGCAGTCCTGGCATGTAGCGGCAGTCCTGGCATGTAGCGGCAGTCCCGGAATGTAGCGGCAATCCTGGCATGTAGGGGCAGTCCTGACATGTGGCAGTCCCAGAATGTAGCAGCAGTCCCGGCATGTAGCAGCAGTCCCGGCATGTAGCGGCAGTCCCGGCATGTAGCGGCAGTCCCGGCATGTAGGGGCAGTCCCGACATGTAGCGGCAGTCCTGACATGTAGCGGCAGTCCTGACATGTAGCGGCAGTCCTGGCATGTAGCGGCAGTCCCGGCATGTAGCGGCAGTCCCGGCATGTAGCGGCAGTCCCGGCATGTAGGGGCAGTCCCGGCATGTAGCGGCAGTCTCGGCATGTAGCGGCAGTCCCGGCATGTAGCGGCATTCCCGGCATGTAGGGGCAGTCCCGGCATGTAGCGGCAGTCCCGGCATGAAGCGGCAGTCCCGGCATGTAGCGGCAGTCCCGGCATGTAGCGGCAGTCTCAGCATGTAGCGGCAGTCCTGGCATGTAACCTTCTGAACTAAGGGCCCTAATACATGGAGTGAAAATTGTCCGAATCAGGACGCTATCGCTCTGTGAGGACACTGGGGAACATGATCAGGTAGTATATATCACAGACAAGGCCTGAGAACACCGGGGAACATGATCAGGTAGTATATATCACAGACAAGGCCTGAGAACACCGGGGAACGTGATCAGGTAGTATATATATCTTTATTGTTTACTATATACAGCAAGGATTGCACACACATCACTAATGATATACTGTATATATACACATAGGGGGAGATTTATCAAACATGGTGTAAAGTGAAACTGGCTCAGTTGCCCCTAGCAACCAATCAGATTCCACCATTCATTACTCACATTCTAAGTAGGTGGAATCTGATTGGTTGCTAGGGGCAACTGAGCCAATTCTTCTTTACACCAGTTTGATAAATCTCCTCCATAGCTTTTGCTGTAGTCGGCTCTCTAAGCGAGCTCCATTCTACCAGATTGGCGCTCACTTCTGCGGAATATCAGGCCGTGTAATACGGCCTTAAAAGTGGCCGTACACTTCCAATAACTGCTGGCTGAACAATCCTTCAGATGACAATTATCTCTCCCATCCGGTCCCGTCCTCCCCATACACAGAAATTTGGCACAGATGAGTTTTCCTGTGTTCTCTATGAGAGGGGAAAGCCATAGCCATACAGATCTGATGGCGGCTTATCTCTCTGAGAACAAAGAGGTTGGGCGTTGATTTTCCATCAAGCTCAACTCCCTATGTCCACTGATATCATCTGTCAGAGGACTGTCCAGAGAGCCCCATACACCTTACACTGATGGCCGAACCCACCAGGAGCAACAGGTACCACCAACAAAAGAGTAAAATGTATGGGGACCTTAAATTGTTGCTAAAATATTTCAGCATTTGGGGCCCCACCTTCAACTTTGCCCAGGGCCACATCTAGTCAAAAACCGGCCCTGCCTGTGGTATGGAAGTGTGCACGTCCCCCTCCAACGCACGTTTCGCGCTGAGCTTTTTCCAGGAGGTGTGGAAGCCCCTGCTAGCTGCCCTTTTATATGTGTATTATTGCTGGAGTCCAGCCCCTCTGACGCCTCCCCGACGCCGGTCACGTGATCGCAATCCAGCGCGGCGACGTAGCGGCATCACGTGACCCGTCACATGGACGTACCTACGCATGGCGTCACGCCGCGTTGCCATGAATCCCACCACGCTTCCCCGGCTCGGATACGGCGTCAAGCAAAACTCTACAGAGACGCCCCAAACTGGATGTAACCTGCCTGGTATATACATATATCTAGCTACTTGGTATATACATATATCTATCTGCCTGGTACATACATATATCTAGCTGCCTGGTATATACATATATCTATCCTGAGATAATAAGAATGGGAATACTAAAAGGGCAGACTAGATGGAGCCAGTGGTCTTTTTTTGACGACAATCTTCTATGTTTCTAGTAGTTAAGGGCACCTTTCCTAGGCGTCAGCGGGTAACTGGGAGACAGTCCCTAACCTTGATAAGTGCAACACAGAGACACAGACGGAACAACAGGCGGAACAAACAAACTGTCAGGTAGGGAACTGGGAAGACAACAGACGAGTGCAGCCCTAGACTGGCACCCGCCCCAGCTGACCCTACCTACTTGCCACAAACAGTACTAAAGATTACTGCGGACAACTGGTCGACAATCCTTACACTGAAATAAGTGCAACACCCCCGGCCACAGCTACAACAAAAGAAGAGGTAAACATAGCAGGTTGGTTGCCGGGGACACAATCGGCGGGCCCCCAGCAACCAGTCCCGCTCACAAGACCTGGAAGTGCAGAGTGGCTGCTAGGGACGCCGTTGGTGTGCCCCTCTAGCAACCGGTCTTGCCTGTCGGCATTTCTCCCAGCTGAAAAGTCAAGCCAAAAAAGGGGAAAGTCAGAGAATAGCAATCAGGAAAGAACGCTAGCATAGTGACACTCAGGGATGAGGCTCTATCACAGGCAAGGAGGATGATGAGGGGAGTAGTTTTATGGGGACTGGAGTCCCAGGATGTGATTGGTGACTGAGACTCCAGCCCCCAGCATACTATACAGCTGACTGGCGGTGCCATCCACCTGTCAGCATTACACAAGAGCAGACACCTGTGCCGATGAGCCAGGGTGGTGAAGCTTTATCTCCAACCAACCTTATCTACAACCAGACCTTATCTACAACCAGACCTTATCTCCAGCCAGACCTTATCTACAACCAACCTTATCTCCAACCAGACCTTATCTCCAACCAGACCTTATCTCCAACCAGACCTTATCTCCAACCAACCTTATCTACAACCAGACCTTATCTACAACCAGACCTTATCTCCAACCAGACCTTATCTCCAACCAGACCTTATCTCCAACCAGACCTTATCTCCAACCAGACCTTATCTACAACCAGACCTTATCTACAACCAGACCTTATCTACAACCAGATTACCTCCAACCAGACTAACTCCAACCAGACCTTATCTACAACCAACCTTATCTACAACCAGACCTTATCTACAACCAGACCTTATCTACAACCAGACCTTATCTACAACCAACCTTATCTACAACCAGACCTTATCTCCAACCAGACCTTATCTCCAACCAGACCTTATCTCCAACCAGACTACCTCCAACCAGACTACCTCTAACCAGACCTTATCTACAACCAGACCTTATCTCCAACCAACCTTATCTACAACCAGACCTTATCTCCAGCCAGACCTTATCTCCAGCCAGACCTTATCTCCAACCAGACCTTATCTACAACCAGACCTTATCTACAACCAGATTACCTCCAACCAGACCTTATCTCCAACCAACCTTATCTCCAACCAACCTTATCTCCAACCAGACCTTATCTACAACCAGACCTTATCTACAACCAGACCTTATCTACAACCAGACCTTATCTCCAACCAGACCTTATCTCCAACCAGACCTTATCTCCAACCAGATTACCTCCAACCAGACTACCTCTAACCAGACCTTATCTACAACCAGACCTTATCTCCAACCAGACCTTATCTCCAACCAACCTTATCTACAACCAGACCTTATCTCCAGCCAGACCTTATCTCCAGCCAGACCTTATCTCCAGCCAGACCTTATCTCCAACCAGACCTTATCTACAACCAGACCTTATCTCCAACCAACCTTATCTACAACCAGACCTTATCTCCAACCAGACCTTATCTCTAACCAGACCTTATCTCCAACCAGACCTTATCTCCAACCAGATTACCTCCAACCAGACTACCTCTAACCAGACCTTATCTACAACCAGACCTTATCTCCAACCAACCTTATCTACAACCAGACCTTATCTCCAGCCAGACCTTATCTCCAGCCAGACCTTATCTCCAACCAGACCTTATCTCCAGCCAGACCTTATCTACAACCAGACCTTATCTACAACCAGACCTTATCTACAACCAGATTACCTCCAACCAGACCTTATCTCCAACCAGACCTTATCTCCAACCAGACCTTATCTCCAACCAGACCTTATCTCCAACCAGATTACCTCCAACCAGACTACCTCTAACCAGACCTTATCTCCAGCCAGACCTTATCTCCAACCAGACCTTATCTCCAACCAGACCTTATCTACAACCAGATTACCTCCGCTACGGACGATAATCGTCCCGTGAAATAGAGTGCAGCGATCAGCCTACATCGTTCATGCTGATCGTTGCAGTCGCTTGTTTTTCAACATCTAAACCAAAAAAAGGAAAGAAGAGGGGGAAATAGACCCACCCCACTAACCAACCATGCAGGACCAAAAAAATCACAAAATTTTTCTATATCATATATCTTTATTAGTATGTATGAAAAGTATATTACAAAACAAAATTTAAAATATTTTTACATAGTAAAGGAGCTGACACATAAACAGATCCCCAGAACAATGGTGGTGGCAAATAATATAGAGCAATATATGTACAAAATACAAAAATAATGAATTAATTTACACAAACGAAGCACTGGGCATTGGGCATGTGATTAGCTACGTTTAAGCATAGTGCTTAATAAAGTGCATACAAAAAGACCATAAAATACATGTCAAAATACTACCCATATGTCCTTAATGCAACGACCACCATACCACTCACCCGACGCGCGTTTCGCGTACTTGCTTTATCTATTTATCTATTTTATCTTTGTCTATTTCCCCCTCTTCTTTCCTTTTTTTGGTTTAGGCATTGTAGTGTGCATAAGGACCCCGGGATATACATCCATTGGATCATATATAGGTATATGTTGTTTTTCAACATGTTGAAAAACAAGCGACTGATATATAGCAGCGATCTGCTGCCGTCGCTCCGTTGAATAGGAGCATCGGCAGCAGACGCTGCTATATCCTATGGGCTGCCCGGACGATCAGCGATCACCCGGGCAGCCCCCCCGCAGCTCCCCGCCGCCCCTCCCGCACTCACCCGTTTGCTGCAGCCGCGTTGAATAGCGGCGTCAGCGAGCGGGGAACGAGGAGCAAACGAGCGCTGAGAGCGCTCGTTTGCTCCTCTGACGACCCGTGTAATAGGCCCATTATCTCCAACCAGACCTTATCTCCAGCCAGACCTTATCTCCAGCCAGACCTTATCTCCAACCAAATAATCAGGACCTGGACAACATTTACCATTGGCATATTTGATCCTGTTGGCATGTTTAAGAGTCACAAGTTTCCTTGCCCAAACTGCGCACAGTTCATCGGTTACCTCTTTACAGACAAGAACTGGTCCTGGTTAAGTACGGCAGAAAACCTAGTTACAAAATGAATTACCGAATAGTTACAGTAGGGGGACAATTGTGTTGAGGGGTTGACGTGATTGGGTAAGACATGGGTAAGAACTCAGGCCACTTTTCCTGGTGATCGGAGACGTAGCATCTTAGATACTGCTCTAGAGACTGATGAAACCCATCGGTCTCCGGATGAAAGGCCGAGGAGAAGGACAATGTCATACCCAACCTGTCGTAGAACGCCCTACAGGACCTTGACACAAATTGTACGCCTGTCCGACACAATGTTAGTAGGAATACCATGAAGAATATGATGTACAAACAGACCTGCAAGTGTTTTAGCATTAGGTAGTTGTTTTTAACGCAACCAAATGGCCCATCTACAATTACCCAAACCACGGTCTTCTCTAGGGAGGGAGGAAGATCAGTAATAAAGTCCATGGACAAGTGAGACCAGGGCCTACGGGGCAGGTGAAGACCCTCAGGGAGTGAATGGGAAAAGCCAGAGAATAGCAATCAGGAAAGAACGCTAGCATAGTGACACTCAGGGATGAGGCTCTATCACAGGCAAGGAGGATAATAAGGGGAGTAGTTTTATGGGGACTGGAGTCCCAGGATGTGATTGGTGACTGAGACTCCAGCCCCCAGCATACTATACAGCTGACTGGCGGTGGCGGCCGCCAGTCAGCATTACAAAAAAGCAGACACCTGTGCCGATCGGCCGGGGGCAGTAAAGCCCTGGCCATGGCAAAAATAGAGGACTCCTCCGCTGACACGCCCCTAGAAACCGTCCGGGCCGGTTCGAGAAACGCCATTGGCATGAACGGGAGGCTTATCACACCCTCTAGCAGTGTCCGGAGCCAGGCATGACAGCCGCCTCCTGACAGCAACATTAAACATGTCTGTCGCAAGCGTGAAGCCTTTTGGGTTCATTCTCCACCAATGTTAGAACTATTAGGTGTGAACAGGGACTCTGCGATGACTTAGTTGATTGATATATGTCTCTTTGATCCTCCCATCCTTTTTTATTTGCTTATTTCACACAAACAGCAGAATGGTTGACGTTGTGCTTTTTCTGCGTATATGAATGGTGAGATTCCTGTTACATGTACATACGTATAACCTTTGTTTTGTTACTATGTGATTTCATGATGCTAATGATTAGGAATGAGAGAACTTTTGAATATAATAGGTGTCAGGAATCTGCAGTAGCCTGGTCTGAACTGGGCCTGGTATTTTGCTTTTGTGTACCACACCCGATTGCTTCTCGGCTTCTGGCTTTGCAGGAGTTAAGCTGAGAAGCTTCTGGACTTGATTTTACACCTGTCTGGTCTCTGTGATTGATGGGTTTCTCTGCCTGTCTGCAGCCTGGAGGATCAGAGCGCCGGTCCAATGAGGATCCAGACTGGGCTCTTACTCAGTATAAAGCAAAGCTAAGGCAGAGTCCCAGCGCTGGTTAATTAGGTTCACTCCTGGTCCCAGCTCCCCTTGTCCTACTCCTGCGAACCCCGTCCTATTCCTTTTCTGCCTGACGTACTCGTGTTCTGACCTCCGCCTGACTTTTGACTATCCCGTTGTGTTGCTGATTTTGTACTTCGTTGCCCGTGTGGTTTGACCTGCCTTGTTCCATTACTCTTTATTGTGTTTGTCTGTCTGTATTGTTCTGTGTGTTCACTTACGTAGCGTAGGGAACGTCTTGGTGGTTGTCCGTGACCTCCTAGGGTCGACTGAGGCAAGTAGGCAGGTGACAGTGGGTGGGTTCAGATCTAGGGCCCACTGTCGTCTTGTCTACACCTGCCCGTCCTGACAATAGGTTTGGCAGGTTTACCGAACTTTAACAAACCGCAGAAAAAACAGTGAAACAATTGCAGGTGTTTAGCTGTTTTACTGAGGTTCCAAATGGTCACTCATCATACTTACCTGTCCGCGCTCCGCCCATGTCATTCTTCTCTGGTCCCGTCCAGTCTTCTCAGGTGACAGCCCACTCAGACAATCACAGGTTGACTGGGAAGGAACATCACTGCGGCCTGTGATTGGCTGAGTGGGCTGTCACCTGAGGACTGAGGAGGGACATCACTGCGGCCTGTGATTGGCTGAGTGGGCTGTCACCTGAGGACTGGGGAGGGACATCACTGCGGCCTGTGATTGGCTGAGTGGGCTGTCACCTGAGGACTGGGGAGGGACATCACTGCGGCCTGTGATTGGCTGAGTGGGCTGTCACCTGAGGACTGAGGAGGGACATCACTGCGGCCTGTGATTGGCTGAGTGGGCTGTCACTACAGTTGGCTAAAGGCACCGGACAGTCACCAGAGGACATCAGGGGAGCACGGACAGGTGAAAATATCTTTTTTGTTTTTAACATGTGCAGCCGCCGTCTTCATAAACTTCTTTTAAACTTTGCAAAATGTTTGCTTCAGCAGCGAACCAAACTTTTTGCAACATTCTTAATGAGTTTGTGTTCGGGAGGCCCGGCTCGCTTATCTCTACTGATGATTATTGTTGTTACGCTTGATTATGTCACTATTTGCCTCCGCATGATGTAAATGTGCAGCTGTTTGATCGTATGGTTAGGCTGTGTAGGGCGGCCAGGTGAGGCCGGAACACGTGCACCCGTCCTGTTTTTAGCTTGAATAAACCACATTGAGCAGAGAGCAAGTGTTGGGATCATTTTCTTTATGGGAAATGCAGCACAGTCCTCGCTGGGGACCTAGACAGGGCTGCCCGCTATCTCTGCCCGCTGCTAGGGCGCAGGAGGTGTAGTCATAAGAGCAGCCGACCCACAGTATAAAGTATTACAACATACACGAGTCCACAAATCAACCGGATCTATGAAATAAAGTTTTAAAATAGGAATCCCTTATTGGGATTAAAAGAAAACAAATGATAAATTACTGAAGTTATTAAAAGTGAGAAAAAATATAGAAAATAAAAGTGATACAGTATAAGAGCGCCTTCGTATGCCCGGCATCGCAGCTGATTCCTTAAAGAGGACCTGTCACCCCCCGTGCCGGGGTGACAGGCTCCCGACCCCCCGTTAGATCCCCCTATACTCACCTGATCCCGCCGGGTCCCGCTTCCTGAGCCGGTCGGGTCACGGCGATATCGCCGCCCGAAGCCGGGCGCGCGCGCTGAGAGATGAGTCCGATGCCCATAGACAATGACGGAGCATCGGACTCCCCATTCATTCTCTATGGGCATCTGACTCTGCTGTCAGCGCGCGCGGCGGGCTTCGGGCGCTGATATCTCCGTGACCCGACTGCATCAGGAAGGGGGACCCGGCGGGACCAGGTGAGTATAGGGGGATCTAACAGGGGGTCGGGAGCCTGTCACCCCGGCATGGGAGGTGACAGGTGTCCTTTAACAGCAAAATCCACTGGGATTCCCGATCCTGTCATTTTCTATCACTTTGCATATTGGCAGCAGAATTTCCACAGCAGGAGTTTAGCTTCTTCCCGTATAACCCACCGCTGCCCGACTAATGTGTTACCTGCCCACATACCCCACCGCTGCCCGACTAATGTGTTACCTGCCCACATAACCCACCGCTGCCCGACTAATGTGTTACCTGCCCACATAACCCACCGCTGCCCGGCTAATACATTACCTGCCCACATAACCCACCGCTGCCGGCTAATACATTACCTGCCCACATACCCCACCGCTGCCCGACTAATGTGTTACCTGCCCACATACCCCACCACTGCCTGGCTAATACATTACCTGCCCACATAACCCACCGCTGCCCGGCTAATACATTACCTGCCCACGTAACTCACCGCTGCCCGGCTAATACATTACCTGCCCACATAACCCACCGCTGCCCGGCTAATACATTACCTGTCCTTGTAACCCACCGCTGCCCGGCTAATACATTACCTGCCCACATACCCCACCGCTGCCCGGCTAATACATTACCTGTCCACATACCCCACCGCTGCCCGGCTAATACATTACCTGCCCATGTAACCCACCGCTGCCCGGCTAATACATTACCTGCCCACATACCCACCGCTGCCCAGCTAATACATTACCTGCCCACATACCCCACCGCTGCCCGGCTAATACATTACCTGCCCCAGTAACCCACCGCTGCCCGGCTAATACATTACCTGCCCACATACCCCACCGCTGCCCGGCTAATACATTACCTGCCCACATAACCCACCGCTGCCCGGCTAATACATTACCTGCCCACATACCCCACCGCTGCCCGGCTAATACATTACCTGCCCACATAGCCCACCGCTGCCCGGCTAATACATTACCTGTCCATGTAACCCACCGCTGCCCGGCTAATACATTACCTGCCCACATACCCACCGCTGCCCGGCTAATACATTACCTGCCCACATACCCCACCGCTGCCCGGCTAATACATTACCTGCCCACATAACCCACCGCTGCCCGGCTAATACATTACCTGCCCACATAACCCACCGCTGCCCGGCTAATACATTACCTGCCCACATACCCCACCGCTGCCCAGCTAATACATTACCTGCCCATGTACCCCACCGCTGCCCGGCTAATACATTACCTGCCCACATAACCCCCCGCTGCCCGGCTAATACATTACCTGCCCACATAACCCACCGCTGCCCGGCTAATACATTACCTGCCCACATACCCCACCGCTGCCCGGCTAATACGTTACCTGCCCACATAGCCCACCGCTGCCCGGCTAATACGTTACCTGCCCACATAACCCACCGCTGCCCGGCTAATACATTACCTGCCCACATACCCCACCGCTGCCCTGCTAATACATTACCTGCCCACATACCCCACCGCTGCCCGGCTAATACATTACCTGCCCATGTAACCCACCGCTGCCCTGCTAATACATTACCTGCCCACATACCCCACCGCTGCCCTGCTAATACATTACCTGCCCACATACCCCACCGCTGCCCGGCTAATACATTACCTGCCCACATAACCCACCACTGCCCGACTAATGTGTTACCTGCCCACATACCCCACCGCTGCTTGGCTAGTACAGGTAATGTATAAGCCAGGCAGTGGTGGGTTACGTGGGCAGGTAATGTATTAGTCGGGCAGCGGTGGGGTACATGGGCAGGTAATGTATTAGTCGGGCAGCGGTGGGTTATTTGGGCAGGTAATGTATTAGTCGGGCAGCGGTGGGTTATGTGGGCAGGTAATGTATTAGTCGGGCAGCGGTGGGGTACATGTGCAGGTAATGTATTAGCCGGGCAGCGGTGGGTTACGTGGGCAGGTAATGTATTAGCCGGGCAGCGGTGGGGTATGTGGGCAGGTAATGTATTAGCCGGGCAGCGGTGGGTACATGGGCAGGTAATGTATTAGTCGGGCAGCGGTGGGTTATGTGGGCAGGTAATGTATTAGCCGGGCAGCGGTGGGTTATGTGGGCAGGTAATGTATTAGCCGGGCAGCGGTGGGTTATGTGGGCAGGTAATGTATTAGTCGGGCAAAGGATGGGTTATGTGGGCAGGTAATGTATTAGCCGGGCAGCGGTGGGTTATTTGGGCAGGTAATGTATTAGTCGGGCAGCGGTGGGTACATGGGCAGGTAATGTATTAGCCGGGCAGTGGTGGGTTATGTGGGCAGGTAATGTATTAGCCGGGCAGCGGTGGGGTATGTGGGCAGGTAATGTATTAGCCGGGCAGCGGTGGGGTATGTGGGCAGGTAATGTATTAGCCGGGCAGCGGTGGGGTACATGGGCAGGTAATGTATTAGCCGGGCAGCGGTGGGTTATTTGGGCAGGTAATGTATTAGTCGGGCAGCGGTGGGTACATGGGCAGGTAATGTATTAGTCGGGCAGCGGTGGGTTATTTGGGCAGGTAATGTATTAGTCGGGCAGCGGTGGGGTATGTGGGCAGGTAATGTATTAGCCGGGCAGCGGTGGGGTACAGGGCCGGATTAAAGGGAGGGCACCAGGGGCACGTGCCCCGGGGCCTCCACCACTAGGGGGCCTCCACCAGCCCAAATATGGAAGTAGGGTTTGTGAAAAAAAAGCAAACAGTAGAGGATACACAACCTCACACAGAGTGTTGTGTATCGTCACTGTTTGCTGCTAACCATGGCTGCAGCAGCCTGTGTCCTGTGACTCCTGCTCCTCCCTGTGAGGACTGTGACATGGCTGAGAGACAGGAAACCAGGGCAGCTGCAGGACGGGATACCCTGCTCAGTGTGAGCTAAAGGACCTGCAGTGATGTTAGGTCCATGTGATGAGGGAGGAGCCAGACTCTGCAAGCTGTCGGAGGGGATGTGTA
This sequence comes from Dendropsophus ebraccatus, assembly GCF_027789765.1. Lineage (NCBI taxonomy): Eukaryota > Metazoa > Chordata > Amphibia > Anura > Hylidae > Dendropsophus > Dendropsophus ebraccatus. Next base: position 74,223,987 of record NC_091468.1, on the reverse strand, counting down.
TGGAGAGGAGCTCATGTCCCTATGAGCAGGTAACCAGCCCTTCAGTGTATACACACAGACACCACAGCACTGCCTGTTACACACACACACACACCACAGCACTGCCTGTTACACACACACACACCACAGCACTGCCTGTTACACACACACACACACACACCCACCACTGCCTGTTACACACACACACACACACACACACACACACACACACACCACTGCCTGTTACACACACACACACACACACACACACACACACACCACTGCCTGTTACACACACACACACACACACACACACCACTGCCTGTTACACACACACACACACACACCACAGCACTGCCTGTTACACACACACCCACACCCCCACACACCCCTGCCTGTTACACATACGTATCTTTTATTAATGCTCACACACATACAGCTCTGCTACTCTCCATATTGCCCCCTTAAAGGGGTTGTCCAGCGATAAAAAATTATTCACAGAATAACACACATTACAAAGTTATACAACTTTGTAATGTATGTTATGTCTGTGAATGGCCCCCTTCCCCGTGTCCCACCACCCCCACCCGTGTACCCGGAAGTGTGGTGCGCTATACATACCTGTCACGTGCCGACCACGGTCTCCGATCCTCAGCAGTGACGTCTTCTTCGGGCGGCCAGCGGATCTTCCCGAGTGCTGGCCGCCCTCTGCAGCGTCATCCGAAGCTCAGCCGCGATTGGGGATACCCCCGTGTATAATGTTCATAAACATTATAAATCCCCTACAGTAAGGCAGCCATAGCAGTATAGTTTTTTTTTTTTTTATGGGGGGGGGGGGGGGGGGAATGAGAGGCCCCAAACAAAATTGTTGCCCGGGGCCTCCACCAACCTTAATCCGGCCCTGGTGGGTTACGTGGGCAGGTAATGTATTAGCCGGGCAGCGGTGGGCTATGTGGGCAGGTAATGTATTAGTCGGGCAGCGGTGGGGTATGTGGGCAGGTAATGTATTAGCCGGGCAGCGGTGGGCTATGTGGGCAGGTAATGTATTAGTCGGGAAGCGGTGGGGTATGTGGGCAGGTAATGTATTAGTCGGGCAGCGGTGGGGTATGTGGGCAGGTAATGTATTAGCCGGGCAGCGGTGGGGTATGTGGGCAGGTAATGTATTAGCCGGGCAGCGGTGGGGTATGTGGGCAGGTAATGTATTAGCCGGGCAGCGGTGGGGTATGTGGGCAGGTAATGTATTAGCCGGGCAGCGGTGGGGTATGTGTGCAGGTAATGTATTAGCAGGGCAGCGGTGGGGTATGTGGGCAGGTAACACATTAGTCGGGCAGCGGTGGGGTATGTGGGCAGGTAATGTATTAGCAGGGCAGCGGTGGGGTATGTGGGCAGGTAATGTATTAGCCGGGCAGCGGTGGGTACGTGGGCAGGTAACACATTAGCCGGGCAGTGGTGGGGTATGTGGGCAGGTAATGTATTAGCCGGGCAGTGGTGGGTTATGTGGGCAGGTAATGTATTAGCCGGGCAGCGGTGGGTACATGGGCAGGTAATGTATTAGTCGGGCAGCGGTGGGTACATGGGCAGGTAATGTATTAGCCGGGCAGCGGTGGGTTATGTGGGCAGGTAATGTATTAGCCGGGCAGCGGTGGGTTACATGGGCAGGTAATGTATTAGCCGGGCAGTGGTGGGTTATGTGGGCAGGTAACACATTAGCCGGGCAGCGGTGGGTTATGTGGGCAGGTAATGTATTAGCCGGGCAGCGGTGGGTTATGTGGGCAGGTAATGTATTAGCCGGGCAGCGGTGGGGTATGTGGGCAGGTAATGTATTAGCCGGGCAGCGGTGGGGTATGTGGGCAGGTAATGTATTAGCCGGGCAGCGGTGGGGTACGTGGGCAGGTAATGTATTAGCCGGGCAGCGGTGGGGTATGTGGGCAGGTAATGTATTAGCCGGGCAGCGGTGGGGTATGTGGGCAGGTAATGTATTAGCAGGGCAGCGGAGGGTTATGTGGGCAGGTAATGTATTAGCCGGGCAGCGGTCGGGTATGTGGGCAGGTAATGTATTAGCCGGGTAGCGGTGGGTTATGTGGGCAGGTAATGTATTAGCCGGGCAGCGGGGGGTTATGTGGGCAGGTAATGTATTAGCCGGGCAGCGGTGGGGTACATGGGCAGGTAACGTATTAGCCGGGCAGCGGTGGGGTATGTGGGCAGGTAATGTATTAGCCGGGCAGCGGTGGGTTATGTGGGCAGGTAATGTATTAGCAGGGCAGCGGTGGGGTATGTGGGCAGGTAACACATTAGTCGGGCAGTGGTGGGTTATGTGGGCAGGTAATGTATTAGCCGGGAAGCGGTGGGGTATGTGGGCAGGTAATGTATTAGCCGGGCAGCGGTGGGGTATGTGGGCAGGTAATGTATTAGCCGGGCAGCGGTGGGTTATGTGGGCAGGTAATATATTAGTCGGGCAGCGGTGGGGTACATGGGCAGGTAATGTATTAGCCGGGCAGCGGTGGGTTATGTGGGCAGGTAATATATTAGTCGGGCAGCGGTGGGGTACATGGGCAGGTAATGTATTAGCCGGGCAGCGGTGGGTTATGTGGGCAGGTAATGTATTACCCGGGCAGCGGTGGGTTATGTGGGCAGGTAATGTATTAGCCGGGCAGCGGTGGGGTACATGTGCAGGTAATGTATTAGCCGGGCAGCGGTGGGGTACGTGGGCAGGTAATGTATTAGCCGGGCAGCGGTGGGGTACATGGGCAGGTAACACATTAGTCGGGCAGTGGTGGGTTATGTGGGCAGGTAATGTATTAGCAGGGCAGCGGTGGGGTATGTGGGCAGGTAATGTATTAGCCGGGCAGCGGTCGGGTATGTTGGCAGGTAACACATTAGTCGGGCAGCGGTGGGTACATGGGCAGGTAATGTATTAGCTGGGCAGCGGTGGGGTACGTGGGCAGGTAATGTATTAGTCGGGCAGCGGTGGGGTACGTGGGCAGGTAATGTATTAGCCGGGCAGCGGTGGGGTATGTGGGCAGGTAATGTATTAGCCGGGAAGCGGTGGGGTATGTGGGCAGGTAATGTATTAGTCGGGCAGCGGTGGGTTATGTGGGCAGGTAATGTATTAGCCGGGCAGCGGTGGGCTATGTGTGCAGGTAATGTATTAGCCGGGAAGCGGTGGGGTATGTGGGCAGGTAATGTATTAGCCGGGCAGCGGTGGGGTATGTGGGCAGGTAATGTATTAGTCGGGCAGTGGTGGGTTATGTGGGCAGGTAATATATTAGCCGGGCAGCAGTGGGTTACATGGGCAGGTAATGTATTAGCCGGGCAGCGGTGGGTTATGTGGGCAGGTAACACATTAGTCGGGCAGCGGTGGGGTATGTGGGCAGGTAATGTATTAGTCGGGCAGCGGTGGGTTATGTGGGCAGGTAATGTATTAGCCGGGCAGCGGTGGGGTATGTGGGCAGGTAATGTATTAGCCGGGCAGCGGTGGGGTACATGGGCAGGTAATGTATTAGCCGGGCAGCGGTGGGGTATCTGGGCAGGTAATGTATTAGCCGGGCAGCGGTGGGGTATGTGGGCAGGTAATGTATTAGCCGGGCAGCGGTGGGTTATGTGGGCAGGTAACACATTAGTCGGGCAGCGGTGGGGTATGTGGGCAGGTAATGTATTACCCGGGCAGCGGTGGGGTATGTGGGCAGGTAATGTATTAGCCGGGCAGCGGTGGGTTACTGGGGCAGGTAATGTATTAGCCGGGCAGCGGTGGGGTATGTGGGCAGGTAATGTATTAGCCGGGCAGCGGTGGGTACATGGGCAGGTAATGTATTAGCCGGGCAGCGGTGGGTTATGTGGGCAGGTAATGTATTAGCCGGGCAGCGGTGGGGTATGTGGGCAGGTAATGTATTAGCCGGGCAGCGGTGGGGTACATGGGCAGGTAATGTATTAGCCGGGCAGCGGTGGGGTATGTGGGCAGGTAATATATTAGCCGGGCAGCAGTGGGTTACATGGGCAGGTAATGTATTAGCCGGGCAGCGGTGGGTTATGTGGGCAGGTAACACATTAGTCGGGCAGCGGTGGGGTATGTGGGCAGGTAATGTATTAGTCGGGCAGCGGTGGGTTATGTGGGCAGGTAATGTATTAGCCGGGCAGCGGTGGGGTATGTGGGCAGGTAATGTATTAGCCGGGCAGCGGTGGGGTACATGGGCAGGTAATGTATTAGCCGGGCAGCGGTGGGGTATCTGGGCAGGTAATGTATTAGCCGGGCAGCGGTGGGGTATGTGGGCAGGTAATGTATTAGCCGGGCAGCGGTGGGTTATGTGGGCAGGTAACACATTAGTCGGGCAGCGGTGGGGTATGTGGGCAGGTAATGTATTACCCGGGCAGCGGTGGGGTATGTGGGCAGGTAATGTATTAGCCGGGCAGCGGTGGGTTACTGGGGCAGGTAATGTATTAGCCGGGCAGCGGTGGGGTATGTGGGCAGGTAATGTATTAGCCGGGCAGCGGTGGGTACATGGGCAGGTAATGTATTAGCCGGGCAGCGGTGGGTTATGTGGGCAGGTAATGTATTAGCCGGGCAGCGGTGGGGTATGTGGGCAGGTAATGTATTAGCCGGGCAGTGGTGGGTACATGGGCAGGTAATGTATTAGCCGGGCAGCGGTGGGGTATGTGGGCAGGTAATGTATTAGTCGGGCAGCGGTGGGTACATGGGCAGGTAATGTATTAGCCGGGCAGGGGCTAATCTATAAAAATACCATCTATAAAATATATAATAAATACCAAAACTTTTTTATAATAGTCACATTGCAAAAAAGAAAAGGTTTGAGGTCTGTGACCGTCCCGGCAAAAGATGATCTCATGATGTTCTCATACAGAGGTTTAGCAAGGCCACCTAGAGAATTGGGCCTACACGTATCAGTCGACTGCAAAGCCGCTTTCCTGGTAGTTATTACAAGTTTCCTCCGCTTAAAACTAGGACCTCCAAGGTGATATTTTCCGAAATATTACCTGTACCACGAGCCACACCTGAGAGACAGCGGGAGATTAGGGAGGTAAATAAGTGGCTCAAGAGCTGGTGTAGGGTAGAGGGGTTTGGGTTCATGGAGAACTGGGCCGACTTCTCGGTCGGTTACAGGCTCTACGGTAGGGACGGGCTGCATCTCAATGGGGAGGGTGCAGCCGTGCTGGGGGAGAAGATGGCTAAGAGGTTGGAGGAGTGTTTAAACTAGGGACCGGGGGGGAGGGCAACTACAATATAGTAAGTAAAGACAGAGTAGATGGAGAGCTGGGCCTAGATTATGGAACTGGGGGTGGAGCGCCGGGAGGGGTTAGAATAGTCACTAGTGATAAAAGGAAAGGGAATATGGACAAATATATTAAATGTATGTATACTAATGCTCGAAGCCTCACTAATAAAGCTGAGGAATTAGAACTCATAATGGTTGAAGAGAAATATGATATAGTGGGGATAAGCGAGACATGGCTGGATGAGACCTATGACTGGGCCGTTAATATCCAGGGTTATAGTCTATTCAGAAATGACCGTAAAAATAAGAAAGGGGGAGGGGTCTGTCTATATGTTAAATCCTGCCTTAAGCCTATTCTGCGGGAGGATATATGTGATGATAATGTGGAGTCTCTTTGGGTAGAAATAAGGGGAGGGACGAAGAATAATAAAATTCTTATAGGAGTGAGTTATAAACCTCCAAGTATAGTGGAAGAATCAGAAAATCTTCTTATAAGACAAATAGATGCGGCAGCGAAGCAGGGGGAAGTCATCATTATGGGGGACTTTAACTACCCAAATATAAACTGGAAAGCAGAAACCTGCAGCTCCAGGAAGGGAAGCGGGTTTTTGGAAATAGTAAAAGATAATTACCTTTCCCAACTAGTAGAGGAACCAACAAGAGGGGGGGCCCTTCTGGACCTGATCTTAACCAATAGGCCAGACAGAATATCAAAAATAGAGGTGGGGGGTCACCTAGGTAATAGTGACCATAACATAGTAAGTTTTCAATTATCCTTCAATAAAATGATTAGCAGAGGGGCTACAAAAACATTAAATTTCAGGAAGGCTAATTTCCAAAAACTAAGAGAGGACCTTGGGAACATAGACTGGGACAATGCCTTCAGAAATAAAAGTACACAAGAGAAATGGGACATATTTAAGAGCATCCTGTGTAAATCGTGTGAACGACACATACTGTACCATATGGGAATAAACGTAGTAGAAATAAGAGAAATCCAATGTGGTTAACTACAGCTGTAAGGGGTGCAATAAATGATAAGAAACAAGCATTCAGACAACTAAAACAAGAAGGTAGTGGGGAAGCATTGAGCAACTATAGACAGAAGAATAGAATGTGTAAAACGCAAATAAAAGAAGCAAAAATAGCAACAGAAAGAAGGATAGCCAAAGAAAGTAAAACAAATCCCAAAATGTTCTTCACCTATATAAATAACAAAAGACTTAAAACCGAAAATGTTGGTCCCCTCAAAAATAATCTGGGTGTAATGGTGGAGGGGGAAGAGGAAAAGGCCAATCTACTAAATACATTCTTCTCTACTGTATTCACAGAGTAGAATCCCATAACAGACGATATGACTAGGGATAATGTTAATCCTCCCATAAATCTCACCTGCCTAACACAACAAGAAGTGGGGAAACGCCTTAAAAATATTAAAATCCATAAGTCACCGGGCCCAGAAGGTATCCATCCTAGAGTTTTGCAAGAATTAAATACTGTGTTAGACAGACCGTTATTCCTACTATTTAAAGATTCTATTACGACAGGGATTCTTCCACAGGACTGGCGCATAGCTAATGTGGTACCAATATTCAAGAAGGGGTCAAGGAGTGATCCTGGAAACTACAGGCCCGTAAGTCTAACATCTATAGTAGGTAAAGTATTTGAGGGGATTGTAAGAGATGCTATACTGGAGTATCTTAATGAAAATGATCTTATGACTCAGCACCAGCATGGATTTATGAGGGATCGGTCCTGTCAGACTAATCTGATCGGCTTCTATGAAGAGGTAAGTTATAGACTGGACCTGGGGGAGGCTGTGGATGTTGTGTATCTGGACTTTTCAAAGGCATTTGATACTGTGCCGCATGAAAGGTTGGTCTACAAAATGAGGATGCTGGGACTCGGGGAAAACGTATGCAAATGGGTAAGTAACTGGTTGTGTGATAGAAAACAGAGGGTGGTCATTGATGGAACATATTCAGATTGGGTCACAGTTACTAGTGGGGTACCACAGGGGTCAGTGTTGGGTCCAATTCTTTTTAATATTTTTATTAATGATCTTGTAGAGGGGCTACAGAGCAGAATCTCCATTTTTGCAGATGATACTAAACTGGGTAAAGTAATCAGTACAGAGGAGGATAATATCATATTACAGAGGGATTTGGAGAAGCTAGAGGCTTGGGCGGAGAAATGGCAAATGAAGTTTAATGTGGATAAATGTAAGGTTATGCATTTGGGCCATAGAAATAATAAGTACAGTTATGTGCTAAATAATAAAACACTGGGTAAAACTACTTCCGAAAAGGACCTGGGGGTATTGGTGGACAGTAAACTCAACTTTAGTGATCAGTGCCAGGCAGCAGCTGCCAAGGCTAATAAAATAATGGGGTGCATCAAAAGAGGTATAGATGCTAAAGATGAGAACATAGTTTTGCCTCTTTATAAATCACTGGTCAGACCACACTTGGAATACTGTGTACAGTTTTGGGCACCGGTATATAAGAAGGACACAGCTGACCTAGAGCGGGTGCAGAGGAGGGCAACAAAGGTCATTAAGGGAATGGGTGCGTTACAGTACCAGGACAGGTTATCACGCTTGGGGTTATTTACGCTAGAAAAAAGACGTCTTAGGGGCGATCTGATCACAATGTACAAATATATGAATGGACAGTACAGAGATTTTTGTAGTGGTCTTTTTACTCCTAGGTCTGTAACAATGACAAGGGGGCATCCTCTACGTCTAGAGGAAAGAAGATTTCATCATCAGCATCGACGCGGGTTCTTTACTGTACGAGCGGTAAGACTGTGGAACTCTCTGCCACATGATGTTGTCATGGCTGATTCAGTAAATAAGTTCAAGGGAGGCCTGGATGCTTTTCTTGAAAAATATAATATTACAAGTTATGGGCATTAGATTTCTGGTGATACGTTGATCCGGGGATTGTTCTGGTTGCCATTGCAGTCGGGGGAGGGGGGAGGGGGGGGGGGAGTTTCTCCCTGTGGTGGGGCGTTTGTCTTCTGCCCCATAGGGGTTTTTCGCCTTCCTGGATCAACACAGTAGGATTTTCCTAGGTTGAACCTGATGGACTCTTGTCTTCTTTCAACCTTATTTACTATGTTTACTATGTTACTATGTAATGATAAATAATTGCAAACAATGGCTTTTGGGAACGACCCGAAATCATTGACCACAATAGACAGAAGGAGTCAATACATTAGTCTGCGAGCGCTCGTGATACATACACCGAAAGGTCAAGTCCTCCCAGGATACTCTATCCAGATGGATCAGGCCGACCATCTCATTGTGCTATCAGGAAGCCCCACAACCAGCTCCAAAACCTGCACCCAAACTGGAGACAAGAGCAGTGCCGCCTCTGGAAGAAAGCAGCCATCTTTTTGTAGCGCTGGAGAACCCCTGTAATTAGTTTTACCATCTGATCATTGCAAGAAGCCAGAATCTTCCCCATTGGTGCTGCTGCTTTGGACTACAGGAAAGAGAATTTACAGTGAGTAAAAACGTCACTATATCCATCGCCAACAACAAGGAGAATCTCTGATCTGATAACAAGGCCTCATACAGCCGCATCAATACAAAAAAAATAATTGGCTGCTTAAAAACAGGAAGGTATAAAAGAAAAATTGGCTGGTCATACAGGGTCGATGTTTATTGAACTTGACGCACTCCAACCTACCTCCATACCTTCATACCTCCATACCTTCATACCTCCATACCTCCATACCTTCATACCTCCATACCTTCATACCTTCATACCTCCATACCTTCATACCTCCATACCTTCATACCTCCATACCTCCATACCTCCATACCTTCATACTTCCATACCTTCATACCTTCATACCTCCATACCTCCATACCTTCATACCTCCATACCTCCATACCTTCATACCTCCATACCTTCATACCTCCATACCTTCATACCTTCATACCTCCATACCTTCATACCTCCATACCTTCATACCTCCATACCTTCATACCTCCATACCTCCACGGCAACTTTGTTTTTACCAATTTTTCTGGCTTTTTAAAGCTCAGTTGTTTGTTAAAAAAAAGAAATAGTTTTAAAAAATAAAAGCTTGGAAAAAAGGATCCAGTAGTTCTTTACTGTTTTAGTACTCTGAATGTAGTGTCCCAGAGCAGGTGAGCCACTATGTTTCAGCACAACTTGTCCTCAGGTATTTGTATGTATGTGTTACACTCTGGGCTGAAGGTTGCTTTCTACTATTCCACCACTTGGTGTCTCACTTGCCTCTATGTACTATGATCAGCTGGAGGAGTCATAAGGGTTAACACTTAACTTCTTTTCTGTTGTCCAATGCTTAGCCTGGGTACCACACAACACACACTCAGGTCTTGGCTGTTCCAGAAGCTTCCCCAGTAGCGGTGGTTCCTGGGGTGGGGTCTGTCCTTTAGTGTAGTGTTAGTGTAGTTCCTGCTGAAGCTTACGCCCAAGGCTGTCCCGGAAGCCAGGTCCGCTGACAGGGACTAGATGCTACGGATTTCTCCCAAGAGACCCTCTTAGACTCAATATGCTTCTCTAAAGCCAAAGGTGGGGTAACTACCCTATAGGGAAAACCTTGTCTACATTAGTGGTGACATTTTCTACACCAGGCAGGACGTTCCAGCAAGTATTACCGTCCATCTGCAGCAAAGTGCAACTAAAGCCGATTCTAAAGCTCAGTTGATTTGAGTGGCTAGGTAAACCTGGTTGTGCAAGCCCGGGACACGTACTACCAGATCTGTCACTCTGTGAGCTCTTCTGGCAGAAGCGATATCTGTTAAACCGTGAGTATGAGCTGCTTCTATGAAGATACCCCTACTAAGTCAACAGAGTACTGCCCTACATAGACGGGGCCCCTTGGTAGGCCCTAGCCTCTTTCACAAGTCAAGTAAAGAACAAGCCCAAGTGTCAGTATACCTGGGGGTGGGCATGCCTCAGTAGTGTCAGTTTACCTGGGGGGTGGGCATACCTCAGTAGTGTCAGTATACCTGGGGGGTGGGCATACCTCAGTAGTGTCAGTATACCTGGGGGGTGGGCATACCTCAGTAGTGTCAGTATACCTGGGGGTGGGCATGCCTCAGTAGTGTCAGTATACCTGGGGGTGGGCATGCCTCAGTAGTGTCAGTATACCTGGGGGGTGGGCATACCTCAGTAGTGTCAGTATACCTGGGGGGTGGGCATACCTCACTAGTGTCAGTATACCTGGGGGGTGGGCATACCTCAGTAGTGTCAGTATACCTGGGGGGTGGGCATGCCTCAGTAGTGTCAGTATACCTGGGGGGTGGGCATGCCTCAGTAGTGTCAGTATACCTGGGGGGTGGGCATACTTCAGTAGTGTCAGTATACCTGGGGGGTGGGCATGCCTCAGTAGTGTCAGTATACCTGGGGGGTGGGCATACTTCAGTAGTGTCAGTATACCTGGGGGGTGGGCATACTTCAGTAGTGTCAGTATACCTGGGGGGTGGGCATACCTCAGTAGTGTCAGTATACCTGGGGGGTGGGCATGCCTCAGTAGTGTCAGTATACCTGGGGGGTGGGCATGCCTCAATAGTGTCAGTATACCTGGGGGGTGGGCATGCCTCAATAGTGTCAGTATACCTGGGGGATGGGCATGCCTCAATAGTGTCAGTATACCTGGGGGGTGGGCATACCTGAGTAGTGTCAGTATACCTGGGGGGTGGGCATACCTCAGTAGTGTCAGTATACCTGGGGGGTGGGCATACCTCAGTAGTGTCAGTATACCTGGGGGGTGGGCATACCTCAATAGTGTCAGTATACCTGGGGGGTGGGCATGCCTCAGTAGTGTCAGTATACCTGGGGGGTGGGCATGCCTCAATAGTGTCAGTATACCTGGGGGGTGGGCATGCCTCAATAGTGTCAGTATACCTGGGGGTGGGCATACCTCAGTAGTGTCAGTGTACCTGTGGGTGGGCATGCCTCAGTAGTGTCAGTATACCTGGGGGGTGGGCATGCCTCAGTAGTGTCAGTATACCTGGGGGGTGGGCATGCCTCAATAGTGTCAGTATACCTGGGGGTGGGCATACCTCAGTAGTGTCAGTGTACCTGGGGGTGGGCATACCTTAGTAGAGCTAGTATACCCAGGGGTGGGCATCACCACTAGAGGATGGGCCTGCACTGCCTAGTCGGTACCTCCTAACCCCTAACCCACTGCTAACTCCTAGTTACTCTAGGTGACTGCATGAAGAAAAGTGATATGTAACATGTAAATTGTTAAATGGAAACTAAAAGCAGATTAGAGGGGTCAGAGGACCGGACCTGTATTACTGATCTGCTCCTGAGGACGTTTGTGCAAGGGGAGTGGTACTGGCAGGTGGCTCAGTGCACCCAGGGGTCGGTGGCTCGGTTCACCCAGGGGTCGGTGGCTCAGTGTACCCAGGGGTCTGTGGCTCTGTGCACCCAGGGGTCGGTGGCTTTGTGCACCCAGGGGTCGGTGGCTCTGTGCACCCAGGGGTCGGTGGCTCTGTGCACCCAGGGGTCGGTGGCTCGCTGCACCCAGGGGTCGGTGGCTCGGTGCACCCAGGGCTCGGTGGCTCGGTGCACCCAGGGGTCGGTGGCTTTGTGCACCCAGGGCTCGGTGGCTCGGTGCACCCAGGGGTCGGTGGCTTTGTGCACCCAGGGCTCGGTGGCTCGGTGCACCCAGGGGTCGGTGGCTTTGTGCACCCAGGGCTCGGTGGCTCGGTGCACCCAGGGGTCGGTGGCTCGGTGCACCCAGGGGTCGGTGGCTCGGTGCACCCAGGGGTCGGTGGCTCGGTGCACCCAGGGGTCGGTGGCTCGGTGCACCCAGGGCTCGGTGGCTCGGTGCACCCAGGGCTCGGTGGCTCGGTGCACCCAGGGGTCGGTGGCTTTGTGCACCCAGGGCTCGGTGGCTCGGTGCACCCAGGGGTCGGTGGCTTTGTGCACCCAGGGCTCGGTGGCTCGGTGCACCCAGGGGTCGGTGGCTCGGTGCACCCAGGGCTCGGTGGCTCGGTGCACCCAGGGGTCGGTGGCTCGGTGCACCCAGGGGTCGGTGGCTCGGTGCACCCAGGGCTCGGTGGCTCGGTGCACCCAGGGCTCGGTGGCTCGGTGCACCCAGGGGTCGGTGGCTCGGTGCACCCAGGGGTCGGTGGCTCGGTGCACCCAGGGGTCGTGGCGCGGTGCACCCAGGGGTCGTGGCGCGGTGCACCCAGGGCTCGGTGGCTCGGTGCACCCAGGGGTGGTGGCGCGGTGCACCCAGGGGTATAGTGCGGCCCCACTGAATCAAATTCCATCAGTAACATAGAATGATAATCCGGGAACCTTCTTATTTCACGTCCCAGTCCGATAGGAAGAGCAGACTAGATTCCTCCAACCTGCTTTACGTCTATACATGAGTCACTGGACTGTGGTGTAAATGTGAAGGCGGAATGAGGTAACACTCGGTGAGGAGGTGATGAGTAAGGACGTCGCGCCATCATTACACCTCATTAACCATTTCATTAAACATTTTACAGCTGTCATTTATGTGGAGCTCCGTATCCAGACGCTTTATAGCTCCGCACCATGAGATCAAGACGACTAATTGCTTCCTTTTTTTTTAATTTTAACTGACAATTATGTAAGCAACCGATCAAACGATAAAACGATAAATTATTACCCATCACATCAAGTGTGTGTTATATATACGATACCAGCAGAAATGCACAACCACTATGGCCGGGCTGAGGTCACCAGATACATGAAACAAATCTGACTTCAGAGGAGACGAGAGGGCCATAGACTAGTTACAGAGACTCTGTCGGCAGGGGTATGGCGTCCTATCTCAGGGTCAGCAGGTTATGGCGTCCTATCTCAGGGTCAGCAGGTTATGGCGTCCTATCTCAGGGTCAGCAGGTTATGGCCTCCTATCTCAGGGTCAGCAGGTTATGGCGTCCTATCTCAGGGTCAGCAGGTGTATGGCGTCCTATCTCAGGGTCAGCAGGTTATGGCGTCCTATCTCAGGGTCAGTAGGTTATGGCCTCCTATCTCAGGGTCAGCAGGTGTATGGGGTCCTATCTCAGGGTCGGCAGGTGTATGGCCTCCTATCTCAGGGTCAGCAGGTGTATGGCGTCCTATCTCAGGGTCAGCAGGTGTATGGCGTCCTATCTCAGGGTCAGCAGGGTTATGGCCTCCTATCTCAGGGTCAGCAGGTGTATGGCCTCCTATCTCAGGGTCAGCAGGTATATGGCCTCCTATCTCAGGGTCAGCAGGTGTATGGCCTCCTATCTCAGGGTCAGCAGGGTTATGGCCTCCTATCTCAGGGTCAGCAGGTGTATGGCCTCCTATCTCAGGGTCAGCAGGGTTATGGCCTCCTATCTCAGGGTCAGCAGGTGTATGGCCTCCTATCTCAGGGTCAGCAGGTGTATGGCCTCCTATCTCAGGGTCAGCAGGTTATGGCGTCCTATCTCAGGGTCAGCAGGTATATGGCGTTCTATCTCAGGGTCAGCAGGTGTATGGCGTCCTATCTCAGGGTCAGCAGGTGTATGGCGTCCTATCTCAGGGTCAGCAGGTGTATGGCGTCCTATCTCAGGGTCAGCAGGTTATGGCGTCCTATCTCAGGTTCAGCAGGTGTATGGCGTCCTGTCTCAGGGTCAGCAGGTGTATGGCGTCCTATCTCAGGGTCAGCAGGTATATGGCGTTCTATCTCAGGGTCAGCAGGTGTATGGCCTCCTATCTCAGGGTCAGCAGGTGTATGGCGTCCTATCTCAGGGTCAGCAGGTGTATGGCCTCCTATCTCAGGGTCAGCAGGTGTATGGCGTCCTATCTCAGGGTCAGCAGGTGTATGGCCTCCTATCTCAGGGTCAGCAGGTTATGGCGTCCTGTCTCAGGGTCAGCAGGTTATGGCGTCCTGTCTCAGGGTCAGCAGGTTATGGCGTACCATCTCAGGGTAGTATATACTAGTGACAGAGAAGCTGAGCAGGATGATTTATCACTTACATTGTTCTGTGCAGCTGATCCAGAGATCTCCTCCAGAATAACATGGACAATATGTAGTCTTCTCCATTATGTGCATGAGCCCAGTAGTCCTGGATATTCATGAGATGTAGAAAACTCTGCCCACCAGCTGCTGATTGCCAGTTATCTATCAATGCTGTGTATAGGCAGTCAGCTGTCAATCAGCAGCTGGAGGGCGGGGGGAGGGGTGTGGCAAGAATCCTATTCTCCTGCATATTAGGAGAACAGCTGAGCAGAATGATGTAAGTAATACACAGATCTGACCAGCATTTCTGTGATAAAATAAACCTAGTGACAGAAGTGCAGCATTAGTGTCAGCCATAGGTGTGAGGTATTAGTGTCAGCCATAGGTGTGAGGTGCGGCATTAGTGTCAGCCATTGGTGTGAGGTATTAGTGTCAGCCATAGGTGTGAGGTATTAGTGTCAGCCATAGGTGTGAGGGGCAGCATTAGTGTCAGCCATAGGTGTGAGGTATTAGTGTAAGCCATAGGTGTGAGGTATCAGTGTCAGCCATAGGTGTGAGGTATTAGTGTCAGCCATAGGTGTGAGGTATTAGTGTCAGCCATAGGTGTGAGGTATTAGTGTCAGCCATAGGTGTGAGGTGCGGCATTAGTGTCAGCCATAGGTGTGAGATATTAGTGTCAGCCATAGGTGCGATGTGCAGCATTAGTGTCAGCCATAGGTGTGAGGTATTAGTGTCAGCCATAGGTGTGAGGTGCAGCATTAGTGTCAGCCATTGGTGTGAGGTATTAGTGTCAGCCATAGGTGTGAGGTATTAGTGTCAGCCATAGGTGTGAGGGGCAGCATTAGTGTCAGCCATAGGTGTGAGGTATTAGTGTAAGCCATAGGTGTGAGGTATCAGTGTCAGCCATAGGTGTGAGGTATTAGTGTCAGCCATAGGTGTGAGGTATTAGTGTCAGCCATAGGTGTGAGGTATTAGTGTCAGCCATAGGTGTGAGGTGCGGCATTAGTGTCAGCCATAGGTGTGAGATATTAGTGTCAGCCATAGGTGCGATGTGCAGCATTAGTGTCAGCCATAGGTGTGAGGTATTAGTGTCAGCCATAGGTGTGAGGTGCAGCATTAGTGTCAGCCATTGGTGTGAGGTATTAGTGTCAGCCATAGGTGTGAGGGGCAGCATTAGTGTCAGCCATAGGTGTGAGGTATTAGTGTAAGCCATAGGTGTGAGGTATCAGTGTCAGCCATAGGTGTGAGGTATTAGTGTCAGCCATAGGTGTGAGGTATTAGTGTCAGCCATAGGTGCGATGTGCAGCATTAGTGTCAGCCATAGGTGTGAGGTATTAGTGTCAGCCATAGGTGTGAGGTGCAGCATTAGTGTCAGCCATAGGTGTGAGGTATTAGTGTCAGCCATAGGTGTGAGGTGCAGCATTAGTGTCAGCCATAGGTGTGAGGTATTAGTGTCAGCCATAGGGGTGAGGCATTAGTGTCAGCCATAGGGGTGAGGTGCGGCATTAGTGTCAGCCATAGGTGTGAGGTGCGGCATTAGTGTCAGCCATAGGTGTGAGGTGCGGCATTAGTGTCAGCCATAGGTGTGAGGTGTGGCATTAGTGTCAGCCATAGGTGTGAGGTGCGGCATTAGTGTCAGCCATAGGTGTGAGGTGCAGCATTAGTGTCAGCCATAGGGGTGAGGTGCGGCATTAGTGTCATCCATAGGTGTGAGGTGCAGCATTAGTGTCAGCCATAGGTGTGAGGTGCGGCATTAGTGTCAGCCATAGGTGTGAGGTGCAGCATTAGTGTCAGCCATAGATGTGAGGTATTAGTGTCAGCCATAGATGTGAGGTATTAGTGTCAGCCATAGGTGTGATGTGCAGCATTAATGTCAGCCATAGGTGCGATGTGCAGCATTAGTGTCAGCCATAGGTGTGAGGTGCGGCATTAGTGTCAGCCATAGGTGTGAGGGGCGGCATTAGTGTCAGCCATAGGTGTGAGGTGCGGCATTAGTGTCAGCCATAGGTGTGAGGTGCGGCATTAGTGTCAGCCATAGGTGTGAGGTGCAGCATTAGTGTCAGCCATAGGTGTGAGGTGCAGCATTAGTGTCAGCCATAGGTGTGAGGTGCAGCATTAGTGTCAGCCATAGGTGTGAGGTGCGGCATTAGTGTCAGCCATTGGTGTGAGGTGCGGCATTAGTGTCAGCCATAGGTGTGAGGTGCAGCATTAGTGTCAGCCATAGGTGTGAGGGGCGGCATTAGTGTCAGCCATAGGTGTGAGGTGAGGCATTAGTGTCAGCCATAGGTGTGAGGTGCGGCATTAGTGTCAGCCATAGGTGTGAGGTGCAGCATTAGTGTCAGCCATAGGTGTGAGGTGCAGCATTAGTGTCAGCCATAGGTGTGAGGTGCAGCATTAGTGTCAGCCATAGGTGTGAGGTATTAGTGTCAGCCATAGGTGTGAGGGGCAGCATTAGTGTCAGCCATTGGTGTGAGGTATTAGTGGCAGCCATAGGTGTGAGGTATTAGGGTCAGCCATAGGTGTGAGGTGCGGCATTAGTGTCAGCCATAGGTGTGAGGTGCGGCATTAGTGTCAGCCATAGGTGTGAGGTATTAGTGTCAGCCATAGGTGTGAGGTGCGGCATTAGTGTCAGCCATTGGTGTGAGGTATTAGTGTCAGCCATAGGTGTGAGGGGCAGCATTAGTGTCAGCCATAGGTGTGAGGTATTAGTGTAAGCCATAGGTGTGAGGTATCAGTGTCAGCCATAGGTGTGAGGTATTAGTGTCAGCCATAGGTGTGAGGTATTAGTGTCAGCCATAGGTGTGAGGTATTAGTGTCAGCCATAGGTGTGAGATATTAGTGTCAGCCATAGGTGTGAGGTGCAGCATTAGTGTCAGCCATAGGTGTGAGGTGCAGCATTAGTGTCAGCCATAGGTGTGAGGGGCGGCATTAGTGTCAGCCATAGGTGTGCGGTGAGGTATTAGTGTCAGCCATAGGTGTGAGGTGCAGCATTAGTGTCAGGCATAGGTGTGAGGCATTAGTGTCAGCCATAGGTGTGAGGTGCAGCATTAGTGTCAGCCATAGGTGTGAGGGGCGGCATTAGTGTCAGCCATAGGTGTGAGGCATTAGTGTCAGCCATAGGTGTGAGGGGCGGCATTAGTGTCAGCCATAGGTGCGATGTGCAGCATTAGTGTCAGCCATAGGTGTGCGGTGAGGTATTAGTGTCAGCCATAGGTGCGATGTGCAGCATTAGTGTCAGCCATAGGTGTGAGGCATTAGTGTCAGCCATAGGTGTGAGGGGCGGCATTAGTGTCAGCCATAGGTGTGAGGGGCGGCATTAGTGTCAGCCATAGGTGTGAGGTGCGGCATTAGTGTCAGCCATAGGTGTGAGGTGCGGCATTAGTGTCAGCCATAGGTGTGAGGTGCAGCATTAGTGTCAGCCATAGGTGTGAGGTGCAGCGGCTCCTTCTCTCCATTCCTCCCCTCTCCTTTCCTCCCCTCCCCCATACCTCTGCGCTATAGAACGGCCCTCCAGTCCTTCCTTATTAGTGGCTGGCATGTGACTGTGGCAGCCAATCAGTGGCGTTACATACTGGCGTCATGGCCGCCATTGCGGAGAGATGATGCCAGTATTGTGTCACATGACAGCAGAAGTCACATACTGGCCACAAGTAAAAAAAAAAAAAAAAACAACTGGTCATCCATGACGTCTGGCTGTCAATGATGTCAAGCCGGGCACCTGCCGCAACTGTGGGGACCAGAGCCGTGATCGGATCCCAGCAGTTCTCCGTATAGACGATGCAATCAGTGCGAGCGCAGCATCTAGCAGGGTTCCAGGGCAGAATATAGTGATATACGGAGCTCTGACCACATCCCGAGAGACAGGTTATAAGGGTTAGGGGTCTGATCCCAATGTGGGCAACCTCGCCCCCCTCTGATGAGGAACGCTGCCGGGACTTTATGCAGGGGGTATCATAGTAGTTTGAGCCGCTCGTGTGACCAGCCTTAGGGCGCCCTCACACACTTTTTGTCTGACATTTTTCAGACCCAATGTGGTGCGTGGCGTTTTTTTTTTTCCATACATCAGCGTTTTTCTGGCATTTTTTACTTTTTGTGTGAATGATCTTTGTGATTTAGGCATTTTTGTGTGCTGACCTTTTTTTCCGTTGCCATCACATGACCAAGATGCTAGAAGCGATGGCGTTTTTGAGACAACCGCAACAATCCCACTGAACAAAAACCACAAAACTGCCACAAAGACTCAAAAACACTGATCATAAACTTCCATTGACCTCAAAAACATCTGGCCGCGTAAGGAACCATAATTCTACCCATCTTTACTTCTTTTATATTACAGGACAAACGCCGGCTGTCACTTCTGACCTTTTACACCTTTTGTTCGTATTAAGGCAAAAATCGTCTGGTGGAAAAGCCGCAACGATCAAATGACAAATTAAAAACACTCATATCACTCAAAATCATTGTCAATCGTGTACAAATCTTTCAGAGGCCTGCACACTAGAGAAGGGGGGGCTGCGCACTAGAGGAGGAGCCTGCACACTAGAGGAGGAGCCTGCACACTAGAGGAGGAGCCTGCACACTAGAGGAGGAGCCTGCACACTAGAGGAGGGGCCTGCACACTAGAGGAGGAGCCTGCACACTAGAGGAGGGAGCCTGCACACTAGAGGAGGAGCCTGCACACTAGAGGAGGAGCCTGCACACTAGAGGAGGAGCCTGCACACTAGAGGAGGGGCCTACACACTAGAGGAGGGGCCTGCACACTAGAGAAGGGGGGGCTGCACACTAGAGAAGGGGGGGCTGCACACTTGAGGAGGGGTCTGTACACTAGAGAAGGGGGGGCTGTACACTAGAGGAGGGGGGGCTGCACACTAGAGGAGGGGTCTGTACACTAGAGAAGGGGGGGCTGCACACTTGAGGAGGGGTCTGTACACTAGAGGGGGGAGCCTGCACACTAGAGGAGTGATAAGATGCATGGAGTATACAGACAGTGATTAGGACCAATGAGCGTCACATTACACGACCCTGGAACAGAGCAGTACACATACCTGCTGCTTATCTGAATACAACTATGCATTTACCTTGGGGGGAAAACTGGACGACCAACAAGTTTGGAACCAACATAAAAAGTACTTGTTGTCCTTAGTTTTATTATCTGAGGACACGTAACCCTCACAGTGCTGGTGCCCAGTCCTTTTATATCTCAGGGACAAGTCTCCACTCTTATATAGGTAATAGAGCTGCTTATTGTCGGGCAGCGTCCGTGTCCCGGTATAATGCGGACTCCGGGCCGGAGACACCAAGTACAATTACAGCTTGTATACTCGACCAAGCCAATAGTAACCAATACGGGTCAGGACCGCTCAGGACCGGGCAAAAATCTATGGAAATCAGGTCATCAATAATATTAGTCCGGCACAAGTAAGATATTCTGAGTACAGAACAACAACCAGACGGACGTCTACCGTCCAAGTATCCATCCATCCAGCAGCAGAAGGATCGGACGTTGCGTCATCACTGGATCCTACAGACTGATAGTAACAGGAGGGAAATACAGTACAGTATAGTACAGTACAGTGTAATATAGTATAGTAATGTATAGTACAGTATAATATAAAACAGTATAGTACAGTATAGTATAGATCAGTATAGTACAGTATAATATCAAACAGTATAGTACAGTATAGTATAGATCAATATAGTACAGTATAATATAGAACAGTATAGTATAGTACAGTATAGATCAGTATAGTACAGTATAGTACAGTGTAATATAGTATAGTAATGTATAGTACAGTATAATATAAAACAGTATAGTATAGATCAGTATAGTACAGTATAATATAGAACAGTATAGTACAGTATAGTAATGTATAGTACAGTACAGTATAGTATAGTAATGTATAGTACAGTATAGTAATGTATAGTATAGTATAGTACAGTATAGTATAGTATAGTATAGTATAGTACAGTATAGTAATGTATAGTACAGTATAGTATAGTATAGTAATGTATAGTATAGTATAGTATAGTACAGTATAGTACAGTATAGTAATGTATAGTACAGTATAGTAATGTATAGTATAGTACAGTATAGTATAGTAATGTATAGTACAGTATAGTATAGTATAGATCAGTACAGTACAGTACAGTATAGTATAGTACAGTATAGTAATGTATAGTATAGTATAGATCAGTACAGTATAGTATAGTATAGATCAGTATAGTATAGTATAGATCAGTACAGTATAGTATAGTATAGATCAGTATAGTATAGTACAGTATAGTACAGTATAGTAATGTATAGTATAGATCAGTATTGTACAGTATAGTATAGTATAGATCAGTACAGTATAGTACAGTATAGTATAGCACAGTATAGTATAGTATAGTATAGATCAGTACAGTACAGTATAGTACAGTATAGTATAGTATAGATCAGTATTGTACAGTATAGTATAGTATAAATCAGTACAGTATAGTATAGTACAGTATAGTAATGTATAGTATAGTAATGTATAGTATAGATCAGTATTGTACAGTATAGTACAGTATAGTAATGTATAGTATAGTACAGTATAGTATAGATCAGTATTGTACAGTATAGTATAGATCAGTATTGTACAGTATAGTATAGTACAGTATAGTAATGTATAGTACAGTATAGTATAGATCAGTATTGTACAGTATAGTATAGATCAGTATTGTACAGTATAGTATAGTACAGTATAGTAATGTATAGTATAGTATAGATCAGTATTGTACAGTATAGTATAGATCAGTATTGTACAGTATAGTATAGTACAGTATAGTAATGTACAGTACAGTACAGTATAGTATAGATCAGTATTGTACAGTATAGTATAGTACAGTATAGTATAGTATAGATCAGTACAGTATAGTATAGTACAGTATAGTATAGATCAGTATTGTACAGTATAGTATAGTACAGTATAGTATAGTATAGATCAGTACAGTATAGTATAGTACAGTATAGTATAGATCAGTATTGTACAGTATAGTACAGTGTGTAATCTGCTGCAGGTAATATCCTTTATGTTAAATATACAAAACAGAGAAAGACAAAGCAAAAGTAGAAGAGAATACTAAGACTAAGACGAGCGCTCACCTCTCTCTCCGGGCCGGACTCCGTCCTGATGTGTTGCAGTTACGGTCGCTTTGCTGGTCTCATCTAATAAGAGGAGCGATGTCATCCGCCAGCTTAGTGGTGCATGATGATGCAGCTTTTATAGTAGCAGCATGGGGCTCCACACCCAGATTATAGGACCATGCTCTAGGTTACACCTTTCCTTGTTTTAGTCGTCACTTTCTTTGGTTGCTGCTTTTCATATATTTCTATAATTACGTGGAAGACGCTACTTCTATACAATGGTGCAGAGATCCCGCCATTCGTGTATCGCTATCCCATTGGGTAAAGCTCTTTGTGGATCCATCTACTAAAGATTTCCTGAAGGTTATCATCCAGCACCATCTTCCCAGCATCCACCTGCTTCTTACCCTCATTTCTTGGTCTTACTTAAATCTGTATTAGATTTTCCTTTACATTCTCTTAAAGGAGTTCTCCTGTATTAGAAAAAGATGTCTGCTCTCCCCCAGAGACAGCACCGCTCTTGTCTTCAGGTCAGGTGCGATTTACAATTAAGCTCCATTCACTTTAACAGAACAGAATTACAGAACCTGCACCCAAATCTGTGATGAGAGCGGTGTTGTCTGGGAGAAAGCGGCCATGTTTTGCTAATGCTGGAGAACCCCTTTAAGCTCTGTTCCTTTACCATCGATAATCGAAAGCACACATAATTATAAAAGTGGCGCTCACATGTGCGGTTGGATCTTTAAAAAATATAAATCAGAACAGCTCAATATTGTTCTCCCCGATGGAAACGGATGGGGAGCTGCCGCCATCCTCCGGAACACCCTCCTGGGGCCGATAAGTAGATCAGCAGGGTGGACGCAGACAAATGGATGGGGAGCTGCCGCCATCCTCCGGAACACCCTCCTGGGGCCGATAAGTAGATCAGCAGGGTGGACGTAGACAAATGGATGGGGAGCTGCCGCCATCCTCCGGAACACCCTCCTGGGGCCGATAAGTAGATCAGCAGGGTGGACGCAGACAAATGGATGGGGAGCTGCCGCCATCCTCCGGAACACCCTCCTGGGGCCGATAGCAGGGTGGACGATCAGCAGGGTGGACGCAGACAAATGGATGGGGAGCTGCCGCCATCCTCCGGAACACCCTCCTGGGGCCGATAAGTAGATCAGCAGGGTGGATGCAGACAAATGGATGGGGAGCTGCCGCCATCCTCCGGAACACCCTCCTGGGGCCGATAAGTAGATCAGCAGGGTGGACGCAGACAAATGGATGGGGAGCTGCCGCCATCCTCCGGAACACCCTCCTGGGGCCGATAGCAGGGTGGACGTAGACAAATGGATGGGGAGCTGCCGCCATCCCCTGGAACACCCTCCTGGGGCCGATAAGTAGATCAGCAGGGTGGACGCAGACAAACGGATGGGGAGCTGCCGCCATCCTCCGGAACACCCTCTTGGGGCCGATAAGTAGATCAGCAGGGTGGACGCAGACAAATGGATGGGGAGCTGCCACCATCCTCCGGAACACCCTCCTGGGGCCGATAAGTAGATCAGCAGGGTGGACGCAGACAAATGGATGGGGAGCTGCCGCCATCCTCCGGAACACCCTCCTGGGGCCGATAAGTAGATCAGCAGGGTGGACGCAGACAAATGGATGGGGAGCTGCCGCCATCCTCCGGAACACCCTCCTGGGGCCGATAAGTAGATCAGCAGGGTGGACGTAGACAAATGGATGGGGAGCTGCCGCCATCCCGTGGAACACCCTCCTGGGGCCGATAAGTAGATCAGCAGGGTGGACGCAGACAAATGGATGGGGAGCTGCCGCCATCCTCCGGAACACCCTCCTGGGGCCGATAAGTAGATCAGCAGGGTGGACGCAGACAAATGGATGGGGAGCTGCCGCCATCCTCCGGAACACCCTCCTGGGGCCGATAAGTAGATCAGCAGGGTGGACGCAGACAAATGGATGGGGAGCTGCCGCCATCCTCCGGAACACCCTCCTGGGGCCGATAGCAGGGTGGACGTAGACAAATGGATGGGGAGCTGCCGCCATCCCCTGGAACACCCTCCTGGGGCCGATAAGTAGATCAGCAGGGTGGACGCAGACAAACGGATGGGGAGCTGCCGCCATCCTCCGGAACACCCTCCTGGGGCCGATAAGTAGATCAGCAGGGTGGACGTAGACAAATGGATGGGGAGCTGCCGCCATCTCCCGGAACACCCTCTTGGGGCCGATAAGTAGATCAGCAGGGTGGACGTAGACAAATGGATGGGGAGCTGCCGCCATCCTCCGGAACACCCTCCTGGGGCCGATAAGTAGATCAGCAGGGTGGACGTAGACAAATGGATGGGGAGCTGCCGCCATCCTCCGGAACACCCTCCTGGGGCCGATAAGTAGATCAGCAGGGTGGACGCAGACAAATGGATGGGGAGCTGCCGCCATCCTCCGGAACACCCTCCTGGGGCCGATAGCAGGGTGGACGTAGACAAATGGATGGGGAGCTGCCGCCATCCCCTGGAACACCCTCCTGGGGCCGATAAGTAGATCAGCAGGGTGGACGCAGACAAACGGATGGGGAGCTGCCGCCATCCTCCGGAACACCCTCTTGGGGCCGATAAGTAGATCAGCAAGGTGGACGCAGACAAATGGATGGGGAGCTGCCGCCATCCTCCGGAACACCCTCCTGGGGCCGATAAGTAGATCAGCAGGGTGGACGCAGACAAATGGATGGGGAGCTGCCGCCATCCCCTGGAACACCCTCCTGGGGCCGATAAGTAGATCAGCAGGGTGGACGCAGACAAATGGATGGGGAGCTGCCGCCATCCTCCGGAACACCCTCCTGGGGCCGATAAGTAGATCAGCAGGGTGGACGTAGACAAATGGATGGGGAGCTGCCGCCATCTCCCGGAACACCCTCTTGGGGCCGATAAGTAGATCAGCAGGGTGGACGTAGACAAATGGATGGGGAGCTGCCGCCATCCTCCGGAACACCCTCCTGGGGCCGATAAGTAGATCAGCAGGGTGGACGTAGACAAATGGATGGCTTCCAATGGAAAATGATCAGCAACTCTTTTATTGGTAAAATGGACAACGTGTTTCCAGGGACCTATTGTTGCCCCCCTCATTGGGTCCTCTCCGAAAGAGGAGAAGGGTACGAGCCGTCCATCAGTCTACTTCCATGCTATGAAAAGCATACATAACTGCAGATATACATCTTGGCTCCATAGAGTCTATGTAATGGCCTCCAACCATACCAGGTCCTCTATGATATTGGGAGATGCCATAGCAGCCTGGACGGCCATTAGGATATTGAATATTCCAGAGTTTTACTACTGTGAAACCTAATCCTAATGATAAATATATCATTGTGGAAATGGAGGGAAATGGGCTAGAAAGGATGCGGCATCTGCTACATGACCCCCGTCACCCCCCCCCCCCCCCCCCCCCCCCGTCACCCCCGATGCCTAAATACAGAGAAACTCATTGTAAGATAAAATCTTCAGCCATTTCACAATATACAGGAAAAAACGTCCATGAATAATACCAACTTTATGAAACATGGAACCGTTCCTCGCAGCATTAGTGCGTCCCGTAGTGTCCGGCCGTAGTCAGCACTGATGGATTCTGGGAGCCTTCATCATGATTTACATCCTGGCAATATCTTGGTCCGACTCTTCGGCAGATTTCTCATAGACTACCCCAAGATCTGTAAGAAGGAATTCTAAATAAGATTGCAGAAAACCGATTTCCAATGATGTGCTGCACTTCCTCACTCTGTAAGAAGGCTGTCAACTCAGTCCATGTAGTTTGGTGCCCACCCCGGAGCACTGGGGGCCAGCCGTGGCCCCCTGGGTGCTGATCTCCCCTCTGTGACACGGCTCCATAGATTCTAATGGAGCTGCATCACAGAGGGGCGGGGTTTCGCCGTACTGGGGGACGGTAGCTCCGCCCCCAGTGCTTCAGACCGGGCCAGTGCTCAAGAATAGACCGGCACCAAGCGTGCAAACCAGACAGGGGCTCATAAACCAGACAGGGGCTCATAAAGAGGACTTTGCCACTGGCATCACCGCACCGGTCCATTCATGTAAAAAAGGAGAGGAAGAAGGGGTAACAGGAGAGAAGGAGGGGGTAACATGAGAGGGGTGGGGGTAACAGGAGAGAGGTGGGGGTAACAGGAGAGAGGTGGGGTAACAGGAGAGAAGGAGGGGGTAACAGGAGAGAGGTGGGGTAACAGGAGAGAAGGAGGGGGTAACATGAGAGGGGTGGGGGTAACAGGAGAAAGGTGGGGGTAACAGGAGAGAGGTGGGGGTAACAGGAGAGAAGGCGGGGGTAACATGAGAGGGGTGAGGGTAACAGGAGAGAGGCTGGGGGGAGAGAGGTGAGGGTAACAGAAGAGAAGGTGAGGGTAACAGGAGAGGGGGTGGGGGTAACAGAAGAGGGATGAGGGTAACAGGAGAGAAGGAGGGGGTAACAGGAGAGAAGGTGAGGGTAACAGGAGAGAGGGTGGGGGTAACAGGAGAGAGGGTGGGGGTAACGGATGAGGAGGGAGACAAATTCCTAATATACACTATTTATGGGAAATGCAGATATAGTAATATATATATATATATATACACACATACAGTGGTCCGTCAACATACGATTCTAATTGGGTCCATGACGACCCAAGTAAAAAGCAGTACAGGACATGTAGTATCACACTATACTGTAGGGAGGAGATACCAGACACACAGCAGTACAGGACATGTAGTATCACACTATACTGTAGGGAGGAGATACTAGACACACACAGCAGTACAGGACATGTAGTATCACACTATACTGTAGGGAGGAGATACTAGACACACACAGCAGTACAGGACATGTAGTATCACACTATACTGTAGAGAGGAGATACCAGACACACACAGCAGTACAGGACATGTAGTATCACACTATACTGTAGAGAGGAGATACCAGACACACACAGCAGTACAGGACATGTAGTATCACACTATACTGTAGAGAGGAGATACCAGACACACACAGCAGTACAGGACATGTAGTATAACACTATACTGTGGAAAGGAGATACCAGACACACACAGCAGTACAGGACATGTAGTATCACACTATACTGTAGAGAGGAGATACTAGACACACACAGCAGTACAGGACATGTAGTATCACACTATACTGTAGGGAGGAGATAACAGACACACAGCAGTACAGGACATGTAGTATCCCAGTATACTGTAGAGAGGAGATACTAGACACACACAGCAGTACAGCACATGTAGTATCACACTATACTGTAGAGAGGAAATACCAGACACACACAGCAGTACAGCACATGTAGTATCACACTATACTGTAGAGGAGATAACAGACACACAGCAGTACAGGACATGTAGTATCACACTATACTGTAGAGAGGAGATACCAGACACACACAGCAGTACAGGACTTGTAGTATCACACTATACTGTAGGGAGGAGATACTAGACACACACAGCAGTACAGGACATGTAGTATCACACTATACTGTAGAGGGGAGATACTAGACACACACAGCAGTACAGGACATGTAGTATCATACTATACTGTAGGGAGGAGATACTAGACACACACAGCAGTACAGGACATGTAGTATCACACTATACTGTAGAGGGGAGATACTAGACACACACAGCAGTACAGGACATGTAGTATCACACTATACTGTAGAGGAGATACTAGACACACAGCGTACAGGACATGTAGTATCACACTATACTGTAGGAGAGATACCAGACACACACAGCAGTACAGGACATGTAGAATCACACTATACTGTAGGGAGGAGATACCAGACACACAGCAGTACAGGACATGTAGTATCACACTATACTGTAGATGAGATACCAGACACACACAGCAGTACAGGACATATAGTATCACACTATACTGTAGATGAGATACCAGACACACAGCAGTACAGGACATGTAGTATCACACTATACTGTAGAGAGGAGATACCAGACACACACAGCAGTACAGGACATGTAGTATCACACTATACTGTAGAGAGGAGATACCAGACACAGCAGTACAGGACATGTAGTATCACACTATACTGTAGAGAGGAGATACCAGACACACACAGCAGTACAGGACTTGTAGTATCACACTATACTGTAGAGGGGAGATACTAGACACACACAGCAGTACAGGACATGTAGTATCATACTATACTGTAGGGAGGAGATACTAGACACACACAGCAGTACAGGACATGTAGTATCACACTATACTGTAGAGGGGAGATACTAGACACACACAGCAGTACAGGACATGTAGTATCACACTATACTGTAGAGGAGATACTAGACACACAGCGTACAGGACATGTAGTATCACACTATACTGTAGGAGAGATACCAGACACACACAGCAGTACAGGACATGTAGAATCACACTATACTGTAGGGAGGAGATACCAGACACACAGCAGTACAGGACATGTAGTATCACACTATACTGTAGATGAGATACCAGACACACACAGCAGTACAGGACATATAGTATCACACTATACTGTAGATGAGATACCAGACACACAGCAGTACAGGACATGTAGTATCACACTATACTGTAGAGAGGAGATACTAGACACACAGCAGTACAGGACATGTAGTATCACACTATACTGTAGAGGAGATACTAGACACACAGCAGTACAGGACATGTAGTATCACACTATACTGTAGAGGAGATACTAGACACACAGCAGTACAGGACATGTAGTATCACTCTATACTGTAGGGAGGAGATACCAGACACACACAGCAGTACAGGTCATTTAGTATCACACTATACTGTAGAGGAGATACTAGACACACACAGCAGTACAGGACATGTAGTATCACACTATACTGTAGAGGAGATACTAGACACACACAGCAGTACAGGACATGTAGTATCACACTATACTCAGAGAATCACTACTAGACAGCGAACCAGTGCAGGCATTTCATTAATACTGGGGGTTTACCAGTATAATGGACAGTTTCATTGGTTGATGATGTAGGTATACACATGTGCCGCAGATCCTGACTGTCTGTAACATTGTATGTTGTATGTTGTGTCTGGTCTCAAGTTACGATAGTCCCGAAATGAAGATTGTATGTTGAAAATATTGTATCTTGTCGCCATTGTAAGTTAAAGGGATCACTATATATATATACTATATATATATATATATATATATATATATATATATATATATATACACACACACACACACACATCATACATAGTGGTACCTCGGTTTAAGTAATCTCTCCATAGTGGTAACCCCTCTCTCCCCAGACATCTGCCCTGCTCATTCCTTCATGCTCCCTGCAGTCACTTTCAGCCCTTGTGTTTCCCATCCTCTCCATTCCTGCTATAATGTGCCTGCACTCACACTCAGCTATACACACTGCTGCTATAATGTGCCTGCACTTACACTCAGCTATACACACTGCTGCTATAATGTGCCTGCACTTACACTCAGCTATACACACTGCTGTATAGAGAAGTTTCTGACACTATCCTCCTGCACAGCTCCGTAATTCTCACTTTCTGATTGGTCCATGCTGTCCCCCCACAGACACCTCTGGAGATGCAATTGCCATTATATGCCGGACATGTGTCCTTAGGACATGGAGAATACCAGAGAGAAAGTAACAGAACAGAGAGGCTGGCAGAGCAATGAATGTGAGAACACACAGCGCCACCTGCTGTCCGTACCACATAAGTCCTCCAACATGAGCCGCAGCTGCTGCATATTCTTCTACGTATTGTTTCCCTCTTCCTGGACAAACTTTAGTGTGTTTGCTGATTAGTGACCCCCGGCTGGGCTCCTGTCTCCAGGATGTACAGAGCTAGTGGAGGATCATGGGATTGATAGTCTCCATTGTCCTCAAAAGCTCAGTTAAAGGGGTTCTCTGGCGCTACAAAAACATGGTCGCTTTCTTCCACAAACAGCACCGCTCTTGTCTCCAGGTCAGTTGTGGTTTGCAATTAAGCTCCATTCACTTCAATAGAACTGAGTTACAAAACCTGCGCCAACCTGGAGACGAGTGGAGCTGGAAGAAAGTAGCCATGTTTTTCTAACCTCTTTAACCCCTTAAGGTCAAAGCCTATTTTCGTTTTTGCGCTTTTGCTTATTCCATTTTAAGTTTAAAAGTCCATAGCGCTTGCATTTTTTCACCTAGAGACGTATATGAGCCCTTATTTTTTGCGAAACCAATTGTACTTTGCAATGACCGGCATTATTTTTCCATAACATATGCTGTGAAACCGGAAAAAAATCATTTGCGCTGTCAAATTGAAAAAAAAAACGAATTTGTTTTGATTTCGGGGAGTTTTGCATTTACGCCGTCCGTCCTATGGTAAAACTGACTTGTTATATATGTTCCTCAAGTCGTTCTGATTACTATGATATATAACATGTATAACTTATATTGTATCTGATGTAAAAAATTCAAACCATTGTTAACAAATATACGTTCCTTAAAATCGCTCCATTCCCAGGCTTATAGCGCTTTTATCCTTTGGTCTATGGGGCTGTGTCAGGTGTCATTTTTTGCGCCATGATCTGTTCTTTCTATCGGTACAGTGATTGCGCATATACGACTTTTTGATCGTTTTTTATTACATTTTTTCTGGATTTGATGCGACCAAAAATGCGCAATTTTGCACTTTGGAATTTTTTTGCGCTGACGCCGTTTACCGTGCGAGATCAGGAATGTGATTAATTAATAGTTCGGGCGATTACGCGCGCGGCGATACTAAATATGTTTATTTATTTATTAATTTATATTTATAAAATGGGAAAAGGGGGGTGATTTGGACTTTTATTAGGGGAGGGGATTTTTTATTAACAAAAACACTTTTTGACTTTTTTTTTTACTGTAACTAGAAGCCCCCCTGGGGGACTTGTATATACACAGCACTGATCACCCTGGGGGGCTTGTATATAGACAGCACTGATCCCCCTGGGGGACTCCTATATACACAGCACTGATCCCCCTGGGGGACTTGTATATACACAGCACTGATCCCCCTGGGGGACTTGTATATAGACAGCACTGATCCCCCTGGGAGACTTGTATATAGACAGCACTGATCACCCTGGGGGGCTTGTATATACACAGCACTGATCACCCTGGGGGACTTGTATATAGACAGCACTGATCACCCTGGGGGACTTGTATATACACAGCACTGATCCCCCTGGGGGACTTGTATATACACAGCACTGATCCCCCTGGGGGACTTGTATATAGACAGCACTGATCCCCCTGGGAGACTTGTATATAGACAGCACTGATCACCCTGGGGGGCTTGTATATACACAGCACTGATCACCCTGGGGGACTTGTATATAGACAGCACTGATCACCCTGGGGGACTTGTATATACACAGCACTGATCCCCCTGGGGGACTTGTATATACACAGCACTGATCACCCTGGGGGACTTGTATATACACAGCACTGATCACCCTGGGGGACTTGTATATAGACAGCACTGATCACCCTGGGGGACTTGTATATAGACAGCACTGATCACCCTGGGGGACTTGTATATACACAGCACTGATCCCCCTGGGGGACTTGTATATAGACAGCACTGATCCCCCTGGGGACTTGTATATACACAGCACTGATCCCCCTGGGGGACTTGTATATACACAGCACTGATCCCCCTGGGGGACTTGTATATAGACAGCACTGATCACCCTGGGGGACTTGTATATAGACAGCACTGATCCCCCTGGGGGACTTGTATATACACAGCACTGATCTCTCATAGAGATCAATGCTGTGTATATACACAGCAAAGATCGATTAGATCGGTCATAGATTACTATGGCCTGCTGCAGGCCATAGCAATCTATTGCCGAGCCGGGATCAGCGTCATTCCGACGCTGAGGCCCGGGCCGGCCAGAAGAACGGATCTCCCCCCCGCGATGCGATCGCGGGGGGGAGATCCGTCCCACTAGACACCAGGGACGTGCGGCGCAGTGCCTCTAAGTGCAGCTGTCAGGTTTGACAGCTGCACTTAGAGGCTTAATTAGCCGTCGCGGCAACGGGACCCGCGCCGGCTAATAGAGGCACTGCGCGGCTGCACGTGTCAGCCGGGATCAGCGCCGCTCAGAGCGGGGTCCCGGCGGGACCCCGCTCTGAACACCCCGAGCGGCACCATGACGTATCAGATACGTCATGGGTCGCTAAGGGGTTAAGGTTTATTCTTTACGGAGCCCAGTCACCAAAGGAATTGGCTGGAGGGCAGGAGACCCCAGGTAATCTGATTGGGGAAAGTAATACAGGGGGTGGTCGGCCCAGCAGAAAAACTAATGCTATGTTTACACCAAATGATAATTCGCCCGATTAACGGTCGGAGTAACTATTTTTTTTTTTCATAACGATCAGTGTTTAGACGGTACACTATATCGGACGGAAAATTAGTTTTGCGATCGCTTAAGCCAATTTCAGGTTAAATCGGCAAACGACTGTTCACACGGAACGATCTGTGAATTTTTTGATCAACGACGATTTGAGAACATGTTGAAAGATCAAAATGAACGATTTCTCGCTCGTTGTTTGATCGTTCGCTGCGTTTACACGTACGATTATCGTTCGAATTCGATCGTTATCGTGCAAATTCGCACGATAATCGTTCCATGGAAACGCAGCATAAGGGAGCATTGGGGGGGGGGGTCTGTGTGGGGCCCGTACCATCACTCCACACCTGAACACCTGAGAGCCGCGCCCCACTGGCAGGGACACCTCCATCACGTTTCAGGGACGCGAGTCTTTTTATCTATCCCCTTTGTATTGTCCGTCCTTTGTGTTGTCGTATTACATCTCTATGATTAATAGCTGCAGAGCTGTGGATAAAACCTGCTTATATTCGGTATTACAGTCTATGGTATAACAGTATATCGGCTCAGATACAGGATACCTGGGAGGGGTACCTCCTATAGTTTTGCGCAGTGGGTGGGCAGACTTGTAGCACAGGTAGGAGTCCCGGGCACATAGGGTTGGGGTCCCAGAGGCTTCACATAGCCTGGGTAGTCTAGGGGCCACCCTCCGCATAGAGCCACAGGGGAAGCAAATACAGGCCGAGCCAAGGGTTGGTTAGGGACGTCCGGTGTCCGATATGTGACAGTATACATTCTAAAGCACAGAATAAATCCGGAAATGACATATTTGAAAAAGAGAAACAGATCGCTGATCTCAGGGAGACCAGCCAAAGCTAACACTGCCGGCTGCTAGTGAAAGCGCTCAATGCAGTGAAATCCTAAGTGCATTGCCCCCTGGGAAACATGAATATGCAAGCCTGTGGAGCCTCATTCAAGAGTCTCGAATCACAGGACCAGCCAGATATCCCTCCGAGAAGGACCCAGCCAAGGGGCGGCTCCTGTAGGGAAACCACCAAAACCACCATATTAAGTGGCCCTATAAGTCAGTGTAATGACAAGGGAGAAACCAAGGCCAGGTATCCATCCACAGACAGCTGGGGTGTTGCCCCTCATCAGTGTGGAGTAGTATTCTAGCCAGACTCCCGATCCACACTGATGAGGGGAAACACCCTGAAACAGCTGTCTGTGGATGGATACCTGGCCCCTGCATGCTAGAGGTAGTTACTTGCATAAAAGAAATAAGTGTCAGCCTCTTTTGGTCCCTGACAATGGTCCTGGCCTAAGCCCGGCTCTGGCTTCACTGCAGCTCCTTTTTGTAGGGTAAACTTGGTGGGGCTGTGTGTATAGAGAGAATAAAGGTGATAGGGTAGAAAGAAGAGGGAAAAAGTCCTGCACCTGTGATAGGAGAAGAATAAAACCGGTTACAACTACAGTTAACCCATCGCTTCCTTCAGCTGTGCATAGTACAGTAGATACAAGAAATACAGCAGTGACACCTAGTGGGGAAAACAAATACACTTCTCCTTCATCCCCTTGTGAGAACCTGAGTGAGTTACTTTTCCCAGGTGTATAAGAAACTTAGTGGCACACCTGTGCTGGGACACTACACAGGGTCTTGATGTTTCACAGCATTTGGACTGCGAGTCCACTCTGCAGGTTAGACTCGTCCTTACGGGGAGAATGTTGTGTGGACAGAGGGGAAGGAAGGGGTCATTTTAGTGAGGAAACAAGTTTTATTTATTTGGTTCTGATGGAAAACATTATGCTGGTCAACAAACTGGGGAAAGAATTAACCTAAAGTGTGTAAAGAAGTCAGAAGGCATACGACTTACACTGTCCTAGTGGCATGGTGTACCCCTTACACTGTCCTAGTGGCATGGTGTACCCCTTACACTGTCCTAGTGGCATGGTGTACCCCTTACACTGTCCTAGTGGCATGGTGTACCCCTTACACTGTTCTAGTGGCATGGTGT
Organism: Dendropsophus ebraccatus; assembly: GCF_027789765.1. Taxonomy (NCBI): domain Eukaryota; kingdom Metazoa; phylum Chordata; class Amphibia; order Anura; family Hylidae; genus Dendropsophus; species Dendropsophus ebraccatus. The sequence continues at coordinate 74,190,309 of NC_091468.1, read as the reverse complement.
ACCCCTTACACTGTCCTAGTGGCATGGCGTACCCCTTACACTGTCCTAGTGGCATGGTGTACCCCTTACACTGTCCTAGTGGCATGGTGTACCCCTTACACTGCCCTAGTGGCATGGTGTACCCCTTACACTGCCCTAGTGGCATGGCGTACCCCTTACACTGTCCTAGTGGCATGGCGTACCCCTTACACTGTCCTAGTGGCATGGTGTACCCCTTACACTGCCCTAGTGGCATGGCGTACCCCTTACACTGTCCTAGTGGCATGGTGTACCCCTTACACTGTCCTAGTGGCATGGTGTACCCCTTACACTGTCCTAGTGGCATGGTGTACCCCTTACACTGTCCTAGTGGCATGGCGTACCCCTTACACTGTCCTAGTGGCATGGCGTACCCCTTACACTGCCCTAGTGGCATGGCGTACCCCTTACACTGTCCTAGTGGCATGGCGTACCCCTTACACTGTCCTAGTGGCATGGCGTACCCCTTACACTGTCCTAGTGGCATGGTGTACCCCTTACACTGTCCTAGTGGCATGGTGTACCCCTTACACTGTCCTAGTGGCATGGTGTACCCCTTACACTGTCCTAGTGGCATGGTGTACCCCTTGCACTGTCCTAGTGGCATGGTGTACCCCTTACACTGTCCTAGTGGCATGGTGTACCCCTTACACTGTCCTAGTGGCATGGCGTACCCCTTACACTGTCCTAGTGGCATTGTGTACCCCTTACACTGTCCTAGTGGCATGGTGTACCCCTTACACTGTCCTAGTGGCATGGTGTACCCCTTACACTGTCCTAGTGGCATGGTGTACCCCTTACACTGTCCTAGTGGCATGGTGTACCCCTTACACTGTCCTAGTGGCATGGTGTACCCCTTACACTGTCCTAGTGGCATGGTGTACCCCTTGCACTGTCCTAGTGGCATGGTGTACCCCTTACACTGTCCTAGTGGCATGGCGTACCCCTTACACTGTCCTAGTGGCATGGTGTACCCCTTACACTGTCCTAGTGGCATGGCGTACCCCTTACACTGTCCTAGTGGCATGGCGTACCCCTTACACTGCCCTAGTGGCATGGCGTACCCCTTACACTGTCCTAGTGGCATGGTGTACCCCTTACACTGTCCTAGTGGCATGGCGTACCCCTTACACTGTCCTAGTGGCATGGCGTACCCCTTACACTGTCCTAGTGGCATGGTGTACCCCTTACACTGTCCTAGTGGCATGGCGTACCCCTTACACTGTCCTAGTGGCATGGTGTACCCCTTACACTGTCCTAGTGGCATGGCGTACCCCTTACACTGTCCTAGTGGCATGGCGTACCCCTTACACTGTCCTAGTGGCATGGCGTACCCCTTACACTGCCCTAGTGGCATGGCGTACCCCTTACACTGTCCTAGTGGCATGGCGTACCCCTTACACTGTCCTAGTGGCATGGTGTACCCCTTACACTGTCCTAGTGGCATGGTGTACCCCTTACACTGTCCTAGTGGCATGGCGTACCCCTTACACTGTCCTAGTGGCATGGTGTACCCCTTACACTGTCCTAGTGGCATGGTGTACCCCTTACACTGTCCTAGTGGCATGGTGTACCCCTTACACTGTCCTACTGTCCGTGACCACCCTTGCGCAGGCTGCCGTGACAATAAACATGTCCCTAGCCAACCACCCACCGGCCAAAGTTATTTAGAACAGGGCGGGTGGGCTATCTTGGGTCCGGATGCGTGGACACAACCCCCAGCCTTGCTATGTCCCCCCCCCCCCCTGCTTTTCATAGAAACATAGAAACATAGAAGATTGTCGGCAGAAAAAGACCACTGGGTCCATCTAGTCCGCCCTTTTAGTATTTTCTTCCTTATTATCTTAGGATAGATATATGTCTATCCCAGGCGTGTTTAAATTCTGTTATTGTAGATTTACCAACCACCTCTGCTGGAAGTTTGTTCCAGGTATCTACTACTCTTTCAGTAAAATAATATTTTCTTACATTGCTTCTGATCTTTCCCCCAACTAACCTCTCACTGTGTCCTCTTGTTCTTGAGCTCAGTTTTTTACTAAAAACACTCCCCTCTTGAACCTTATTTAGTCCCTTAACATACTTAAAGGTTTCCATCATGTCCCCCCTTTCCCGTCTTTCCTCCAGACTATACAGATTCAAATCCTTAAGTCTTTCCTGATATGGTTTATGCCTCACACCCTCCACCATTTTTGTAGCTCGTCTTTGGACCCCTTCCACTCCCCCCACTCTCCTAGCGCCTTTTCCATTGGTCCCCTGCACTACACAACGCCCCCCTACTCCAGCTATTACCCTCCCTCTGACCCAGACTTTGCCCCTCACCAGGGTATATACTGTTTTATAGGGTTTATGAGCTGCTGGGCCTCTACATAGAATAAACTTTCCAACCTTCTTCAGCAATTACTGAGCGGAATATGAAGCAGACACTTGTGGGACGTTCTCAGGTTGTAGGTGACCGCTCCATGGCATTCAGGATCAGCTGCTTCTGGATAAAACTCATTGCCAGCCGTGCGGGGAGCTGTTAGAGGGGCTGCCCGGACAATCCTTAGACCATTGCTCATAGGAGTCAGTGGCGGTCTGCTGCCGTCGCTCATGTTACATGAAGCCGCGACCGGAGCTGCACTCACTGGGATTTATCAACACGTTGAAAGAGAAGGATCAGCTGAAATTGTGCATGTTTGCTGATCATGGTCTTTTAATAAGAGATATTGCACCAAGCGATTATCAGCCGGAACAGCCAGTAATGGGCCAAGCATGGCCGATCATCTCTTGGTGTAATCAGACCTTTAAGGTTTGTTTTTGTGTTGTTGTTTTTTTTAAAATCTCCCTGCAGTTTTTGAACCAAAGACAAAATTGGAAAAGGAGAATGTATGGATATGTGTGTGTATGTGTATATGTGTGTGAGTATGTAAGTGCGTGTGTCTGTGTGTATCTATTTATATGTGTGTGTGTGTGTATATATATATGTATGTGTGAGAGAGACTGTGTGTGTGTGTGTGTGTGTATCTATTTATATGTGTGTGTATGTGTGAGAGAGACTGTGTATATGGATATGTGCGTATGTGTATATGTGTGTGTGTGAGTATGAAAGTGCGTGTGTATGTGTGTGTGTGTGTATCTATTTATATGTGTGTGTGTGTATGTGTGAGAGAGACTGTGTATATGGATATGTGTGTATGTGTATATGTATGTGAGTATGAAAGTGCGTGTGTCTGTGTGTATCTATTTATATGTGTGTGTGTGTGTGTGTGTGTGTGTGTGTGTGTATATATATATATGTATGTGTGAGAGAGACTGTGTGTGTGTGTGTGTGTGTATCTATTTATATGTGTGTGTGTGTGTGTATATATATATGTATGTGTGAGAGAGACTGTGTGTGTGTGTGTATCTATTTATATGTGTGTGTGTATGTGTGAGAGAGACTGTGTATATGGATATGTGCGTATGTGTATATGTGTGTGTGTGAGTATGAAAGTGCGTGTGTATGTGTGTGTGTATCTATTTATATGTGTGTGTGTATGTGTGAGAGAGACTGTGTATATGGATATGTGTGTATGTGTATATGTATGTGAGTATGAAAATGCGTGTGTATGTGTGTGTGTGTATATATGTATGTGTGAGAGAGACTGTGTGTGTCTGTGTGTATCTATTTATATGTGTGTGTGTGTGTGTGTGTGTATCTATTTATATGTGTGTGTGTGTGTGTGTGTATCTATTTATATGTATGTGTGAGAGACTGTGTGTGTGTGTGTATCTATTTATATGTGTGTATGTGTGAGAGAGACTGTATATGGATATGTGTGTATGTCTGTGTGTATCTATTTATATGTGTGTGTGTGTGTGTGTGTGTATCTATTTATATGTGTGTGTGTGTATATATGTATGTGTGAGAGAGACTGTGTGTGTGTATCTATTTATATATGTGTGTGTGTGTGTATGTGTGTGTGTGTATATATGTATGTGTGAGAGAGACTGTGTGTGTGTCTGTGTGTATCTATTTATATGTATGTGTGAGAGACTGTGTGTGTGTATCTATTTATATGTGTGTGTGTATGTGTGAGAGAGACTGTGTATATGGATATGTGTGTATGTATATATGTGTGTGAGTATGAAAGTGCGTGTGTATGTGTGTGTGTGTGTGTGTGTGTGTGTGTGTATGTGTGAGTGAGACTGTGTGTGTGTATATGTATGTGTGTGAGTGTGTATATATATGTGTGTGTAAGAGAGACTCTGTGTGTGTGTGTGTGTGTGTGTGTGTGTGTGTGTGTGTGTGTGTGTAACCATCCTTAGCATTTGCTAGTGTATCTTTGTTGTTTTTGACTTTATTTTAATTTGGTTGTACTAAGATACACACAAACTAATGGTGGTGTCCCACCACGGGTGTTGCTAGCTTTCAGAAGCCTTGTACTGTAAGAAACAATGTGGTAATGAAGGTGTACTGTATATTTGAGTTTTGCCACAAGAAGTCACTGTCTGTATATTTGTAACTGTTGCACAGCTGTAGTCATGTAAGGGTTATTGTTGTGTTTGTGATCTGCACACCAATGAAAGTAGCTGTTCTCTTCTGCCTATCTCTATCCTCCTTTCTTCTCGCACTCTCTTCTCCACCACTCACAGGAGCTGTTACATCTACCTCTCTGGTCCGGATGTCACCTCTTTGCTATCCAGGATTCCAGAGTGTCTATCGGCCATATCCTCCTCCTTCTTCTCCTCCCGTTTTCTAAAACTCAACATCGACAAAACAGAACTTATCATCTTTCCCCCATCTCGCTCCACCCCGCCTTCTAATCTGTCAATCACTATCAATGGCTGCTCTCTGTCCCCCAAGTCCGCTGCCTCGGGGTCACCTCTGACTCTGCCCTGTCCCTTAAACCACATACATCCGCCTCTCACTGCCCCAACACATCCGGCTCTCACTGCCCCAACACATCCGGCCCTCACTGCCCCGACACATCCGGCCCTCACTGCCCCGTCACATCCGCCTCTCACTGCCCCGTCACATCCGCCTCTCACTGCCCCGACACATCCGCCTCTCACTGCCCCGACACATCCGCCTCTCACTGCCCCGACACATCCGGCTCTCACTGCCCCGACACATCCGCCTCTCACTGCCCCGACACATCCGGCCCTCACTGCCCCGTCACATCCGCCTCTCACTGCCCCGACACATCCGCCTCTCCCTGCCCCGACACATCCGCCTCTCACTGCCCCCACACATCCGGCTCTCACTGCCCCGACACATCCGCCTCTCACTGCCCCCACACATCCGGCTCTCACTGCCCCGACACATCCGCCTCTCACTGCCTCGACACATCCGCCTCTCACTGCCCCGACACATCCGGCTCTCACTGCCCCGACACATCCGGCTCTCACTGCCCCCACACATCCGGCTCTCACTGCCCCGACACATCCGCCTCTCACTGCCTCGACACATCCGCCTCTCACTGCCCCGACACATCCGGCTCTCACTGCCCCGACACATCCGCCTCTCACTGCCCCCGACACATCCGGCTCTCACTGCCCCCGACACATCCGGCTCTCACTGCCCCCGACACATCCGGCCCTCACTGCCCCGACACATCCGGCCCTCACTGCCCCGACACATCCGGCCCTCACTGCCCCGACACATCCGGCTCTCACTGCCCCCGACACATCCGCCTCTCACTGCCCCCGACACATCCGGCTCTCACTGCCCCCGACACATCCGCCTCTCACTGCCCCGACACATCCGCCTCTCACTGCCCCGACACATCCGCCTCTCACTGCCCCGACACATCCGCCTCTCACTGCCCCGACACATCCGCCTCTCACTGCCCCGGACACGTCCGCCTCTCACTGCCCCGGACACGTCCGCCTCTCACTGCCCCGACACATCCGGCTCTCATCCACCATCAAGTCTTTCAAAAGTAACCTGAAAACCCATCTCTATATACAGTACAAGGCTACAACCTATAATAATTCTGCATCACACTTTACTGGCTGCACTTTACCTCCTGTTTCTCTCCTATTACCTTATAGATTGTAATACCTGGCGGGCAGGCTCCTGTCTCCCTATGTAATACCTGGCGGGCAGGCTCCTCTCTCCCTATGTAATACCTGGCAGGCAGGCTCCTCTCTCCCTATGTAATACCTGGCGGGTAGGCTCCTCTCTCCCTATGTAATACCTGGCGGGCAGGCTTCTCTCTCCCTATGTAATACCTGGCGGGCAGGCTCCTCTCTCCCTATGTAATACCTGGCGGGCAGGCTCCTCTCTCCCTATGTAATACCTCGCGGGCCGGGTCCTCTCTCCCTATGTAATACCTGGCGGGCCGGGTCCTCTCTCCCTATGTAATCCCTGGCGGGTAGGCTCCTCTCTCCCTATGTAATACCTGGCGGGCAGGCTCCTCTCTCCCTATGTAATCCCTGGCGGGCAGGCTCCTCTCTCCCTATGTAATACCTGGCGGGCAGGCTCCTCTCTCCCTATGTAATACCTGGCGGGCAGGCTCCTCTCTCCCTATGTAATACCTGGCGGGCAGGCTCCTCTCTCCCTATGTAATACCTGGCGGGTAGGCTCCTCTCTCCCTATGTAATACCTGGCGGGCAGGCTTCTCTCTCCCTATGTAATACCTGGCGGGCAGGCTCCTCTCTCCCTATGTAATACCTGGCGGGCAGGCTCCTCTCTCCCTATGTAATACCTGGCGGGCAAGCTCCTCTCTCCCTATGTAATACCTGGCGGGCAGGCTCCTCTCTCCCTATGTAATACCTGGTGGGCAGGCTCCTCTCTCCCTATGTAATACCTGGCGGGCAGGCTCCTCTCTCCCTATGTAATACCTGGCGGGCAGGCTCCTCTCTCCCTGTATGGAACTTACCTTGTCCGGCTCCAGCGGCGTCTCCTTCCAGCTCGGCTCCGGCTGTCGGCTCGGGAGCGCGCCGCTGCTCCGCCCGCCGGAGCCGAGTGACGTCACGGAGACCCGACGGCGTCCCTAGCAACCGGGGACGCCGTGGGGTCACGTGACCGTCAGCTGGCCGGCCGGCACGCAGCTAATGTGTTTTGCACTCAGGCTGAGTGACAGGTCGCCCGGCCGCTCAGCCTGCAGTGCACCAGCTGCAGTGAGGCTGGACTCAGGAGGCCGGACCAATCAGCCTTTGGTCCGGGCTCCTGGTCCAGTATAAAGTTTCAGTGTAGCCAGCAGGTTATCGCTGGCTATTAGTTGATTCTGATCCCAGCTCCCCAGTCCCTTGTATTCTGTCCTATCCTTCCTCATTTCGACTTGCCCGGATTCTGACCTTTTTGCCTGTCCCCTGACTCTCCGTTTGGTTCTGATTTTGTACTGCGTTGCTCATTTGGTTACTGACTCGGCTAGTTGACTTCCCGCTTTGTGTTTGTCTGTCTGTCTGCGTTTTATGTTCTGCACGTATACAGCATAGGGATTGTCTTCGTGGTTGTCCGCGACCGCCTAGGGTCGACCGAGGCAAGTAGGCAGGTGACAGTGGGTGGGGTCAGAGCTAGGGCCCACTGTCTAGTGTCTTATCTTCACCAGCCACTCGTGACAGAATAGCCAGCCCAAAAATATTGTGTGACGTGTGCCAAGGATTTGTTATCATGGATCCTATGAAGGCACTAGTGGAACAGATGCAGAATCTGAACACATTGGTTCAGAATCTCGCTGAACGGGTTCAAGAGCAGGAGGCTGCTCCTCGACAGGTTACGATGACCACGCCCTCTCCCCCTGAACCGCCTGTACAACTCCCGGAAAAATTTAAGGGGTATAGAAAGAGTTTTCGAACCTTCAGAGAAGGGTGTCGGTTGTTTTTTCGACTGCGTCCCCGTTCGTCAGGAGAGGAGGCCCAAAGAGTGGGAATAATCATGTCCCTCCTGCAGGGTCCCCCACAAGAGTGGGCATTCTCTCTCCCTCCTAACGCCATAGAACTAACTTCTGTGGACTTTTTCTTTTCGGCCTTGGGACTATTGTACGATGACCCAGACTGCAGTGGCCGAGCGACAATTGACGTCCCTAAAACAGGGGAAAAGACCAGTTGAAGATTATTGCGCAGAGTTCCGCCAGTGGTGTATCCCATCTGGTTGGAACGACTCTGCTCTGCGCTACCAGTTCCGGGTGGGTCTCTCTGACCAATTGAAGGACCTGTTAATAGCTTATCCTCCCCCTGAAACGTTAGAAGAGACCATGACGTTAGCCATTAGGGTAGACCGCCGGATGCGAGACAGACGAAGGGAGAAGTGCACCTCTGAACCCTGTAGTACCTCTTTCTCTCTTGTGTCTTTTCCTAAAAACCCCTCTTCCCTGCTGCCATCACCGGAAGAACCTATGCAAATTGGCGCCACCGATGCAAGAACTAGACGAGCCCATCGGATGCAGCATAATTTTTGCTTATACTGCGGCAAAGCTGGACACCGGGTTCGGGAATGTACCTCCAGGCCTGGAACATCGTCGGAAAACTCCAGCGCCTGAGTGACTATCGAGGGGGTCACTCAGGCGCACAGGTACCACTCGATAAGAATAAATTGATGGTTCCCATCTCGCTATGCTTGGGCGAGAGATGTATCTCGGGGTTTGCCCATGTTGACTCAGGGGCATCCGCTAATTTTATTAATTCCGGGTTTTGGTTTGGTCTGGGGGTATGCCCGCTTCAGCTTAAATGCCCGCTGAGTATCACGGGGGCGGATTTTACCCCATTGGCCCAAGGAAGAGTGAAATATATTACTCCTCCTCTCGAAGTGAAAGTGGGGTCGATCCATTCTGAGTGTCTAGATTTTTTGGTTATGGACAATTTGTCCTCTGATGTTATTTTAGGTTTACCATGGTTGACCCAACATAACCCTGTGTTTGATTGGGTAAACAGAGAACTTGTCCAATGGGGACCAGGTTGTGCCGCCCATTGTATTTCTTTGAATTTAACTGAATGTTCTTCGTTAGAAGGAGAGCTCCCTGAATTTCTATCTGATTTTCTTGATGTCTTTGATGAAAAATCGGTGGACGAGCTACCCCCTCATCGTCCATACGATTGTGCTATTGATTTAGTTCCTGAATCCAAGTACCCGAAAGGACGCATTTTTAACTTGTCTAAACCAGAGAGAGAGGCTATGCGTGATTATGTTAAAGAGAGTTTACATAAGGGTCACATCCGTCCTTCCTGTTCTCCCCTTGGTGCTGGGTTTTTCTTTGTGGGTAAAAAGGATGGTGGCTTACGCCCTTGCATTGACTATCGGGAATTAAATAAAATCACGGTTAAAAATCAACATCCTCTCCCTCTGATTCCTAATTTGTTTGATCAGATTGTGGGGGCCCGGTGGTTCTCCAAAATTGACCTCCGGGGGGCCTATAATTTGATTCGTATAAAGGAGGGCGATGAATGGAAAACTGCCTTCAATACCCCCGAAGGACACTTCGAATACCTTGTCATGCCCTTCGGGTTGTGTAATGCACCTGCAGTTTTTCAACGTTTTGTTAACGATGTTTTTCGCGACTACCTGGGACGTTTTTTAGTGGTATACCTGGATGATATCCTGATTTTCTCTCCAGATTGGTCTTCGCATGTTGGTCATGTTCGTAAGGTTATGGAACTCCTAAGACTTAACCATTTATTTGCTAAATTGTCAAAGTGCCAGTTTGGTGTTCAGGAGGTCTCTTTTTTGGGATATAAAATCACCCCTAGTTCTTTTGGGATGGATCCCCTTAAGGTGACGGCCATTGCCAAGTGGGAGCGACCAAGGAATCTTAAAGCTTTACAGAGATTTTTGGGATTTGCTAACTATTACAGAAAATTTATTAAGGGGTTCTCAGTGATTGCTAAGCCCTTAACAGATCTTACCAGAAAGGGAGCTGATGTGGATAACTGGACTCCTGAAGCCATTCTGGCATTTGACAAACTTAAAAGATGTTTTTCTGTAGCTCCGGTGTTGATTCAACCTGACTTTGAGCAACCTTTTATTGTCGAGGTGGATGCCTCAGAGGTAGGGGTGGGGGCTGTTCTTTCACAGGGTCCTGAAACTCTCACCAATCTCCGACCCATTGCCTATTTCTCTAGAAAGTTCTCCAAAGCAGAATGCAACTATGATATAGGCAATAGGGAACTCCTTGCCATTAAGTGGGCGTTCGATGAATGGAGGCACTTTCTAGAGGGGGCTAAACACAAAGTTAAGGTTTTAACCGACCACAAAAACCTTGTTTATTTAGATAAAGCTAAGCGTCTTACTCCACGACAGGACAGATGGGCACTCTTTTTCACACGGTTTAACTTTGAAATCACCTTCAGACCGGGTTCCAAAAATGTAAGGGCAGATGCTTTATCTCGTAGTTTCAACGTCAATGAAGTCCCCATAAAGGAGTCTGAAACCATCTTATCTCCGGGGGTAGTGGTGGCTATACTGCAGCCCGATCTGGCTGCCCAAGTCGTCCAGTCTCAATCTATGGCGCCTAGAAATACCCCGGAGAACAAACTATTTGTTCCCCCAAATCTTCGTTTGAGAGTTCTGGAAGAAACACATTGTTCAGTTTTGGCAGGTCATCCAGGTATTGCTGGTACTAAGTATTTATTATCTCGTCATTATTGGTGGCCATCTTGGGTCAGAGATACTAAGCTGTTTGTGGAGGCTTGTGAGATTTGCGCCAGGTCCAAGGTTCCTCGCAGATTACCTGAGGGACTTCTCCAACCCCTACCGGTACCTGCTAGACCTTGGACCCACATCTCAATGGACTTCATAACTGATTTACCCCCCTCTAAGGGTAAAACTGTGATTTGGGTGGTGGTTGATAGGTTCTCTAAGATGTGCCATTTAATTCCTCTCAGCAAGCTTCCTAATGCTCGTACCTTGGCTTCTCTTTTTATTAATCATATCTTACGTTTACATGGTGTACCAGAGAATATTGTTTCTGACAGGGGAGTACAATTTGTGTCTAAATTCTGGAGGGAGTTTTGTGGTCGCCTGGGCATATCCTTGTCCTTTTCTTCAGCTTTCCATCCGCAGTCCAATGGTCAGACGGAAAGGGTTAACCAGTCACTGGAGCAGTTCTTGAGATGTTTTGTTGCAGGGTCACAGGAGAAATGGAGAGAATACTTACCTTTGGCAGAGTTTGCCCTAAATAATCGTGAAAGTCAGTCTCTCAAAATGTCACCATTTTTTTGTAATTTTGGGTTTAATCCTCGTTGTTCTTCTGTACATGCGGCCGAGTCCATTAATCCATCCGCCGAAAAAATCTACAGAAAACTGTGCACAGTTTGGGCCCAGGCTCTTCAGAACCTGGTTAAAGCCCAAGAAAATTGTAAGAAACAATCAGACAAAAGACGTATATCTGGCCCTGAGTACAGGGTAGGTGACAAGGTATGGCTCTCTACTAAAAACTTGAGATTGAAAACACCATCTGGTAAACTTTCTCCTAAATATATTGGTCCTTATGCCATAGTAAAAGTCGTCAACTCAGTTTCATTTAAGTTACTGTTGCCTAAGAGTCTAAAAATTCACGATGTCTTCCATAAGTCTCTGTTAAAGAAATATATTAATCCCATGTTACCGTCTGCTCCCCCTGCTCCTTTGATTATTCAGGGTGAACTTGAATATGAGGTGGAGAGGATTCTGGATTCTCGCCGAGTTCAGAGTTCTTTACAGTATCTGGTTCATTGGAGAGGATTTGGCCCAGAGGAGCGCACTTGGGTAGCAGGTAGGGATATGCATGCACCACGTCTCATTCGGCAATATCATTTGCACAACCCGTCTAAACCAGGTCCTGTTACTAAGGGTCCTGAGGCCCCTCATAAGGGAGGGGGTAATGTAAGGAACTTACCTTGTCCGGCTCCAGTGGCGTCTCCTTCCAGCTCGGCTCCGGCTGTCGGCTCGGGAGCGCGCCGCTGCTCCGCCCGCCGGAGCCGAGTGACGTCACGGAGACCCGACGGCGTCCCTAGCAACCGGGGACGCCGTGGGGTCACGTGACCGTCAGCTGGCCGGCCGGCACGCAGCTGATGTGTTTTGCACTCAGGCTGAGTGACAGGTCGCCCGGCCGCTCAGCCTGCAGTGCACCAGCTGCAGTGAGACTGGACTCAGGAGGCCGGACCAATCAGCCTTTGGTCCGGGCTCCTGGTCCAGTATAAAGTTTCAGTGTAGCCAGCAGGTTATCGCTGGCTATTAGTTGTTTCTGATCCCAGCTCCCCAGTCCCTTGTATTCTGTCCTATCCTTTCTCATTTCGACTTGCCCGGATTCTGACCTTTTTGCCTGTCCCCTGACTCTCCGTTTGGTTCCGATTTTGTACTGCGTTGCTCGTTTGGTTACTGACTCGGCTAGTTGACTTCCCGCTTTGTGTTTGTCTGTCTGTCTGCGTTTTATGTTCTGCACGTATACAGCATAGGGATTGTCTTCGTGGTTGTCCGCGACCGCCTAGGGTCGACCGAGGCAAGTAGGCAGGTGACAGTGGGTGGGGTCAGAGTTAGGGCCCACTGTCTAGTGTCTTATCTTCCCCCAGCCACTCGTGACACTCCCTATGTAATACCTGGCGGGCAGGCTCCTCTCTCCCTATGTAATACCTGGCGGGCAGGCTCCTCTCTCCCTATGTAATACCTGGCGGGCAGGCTCCTCTCTCCCTATGTAAGGCCTGGCGGGCAGGGTCCTCTCTCCCTATGTAATACCTGGCGGGCAGGCTCCTCTCTCCCTATGTAATACCTGGCGGGCAGGCTCCTCTCTCCCTATGTAATACCTGGCGGGCAGGCTCCTCTCTCCCTATGTAAGGCCTGGCGGGCAGGCTCCTCTCTCCCTATGTAATACCTGGCGGGCAGGGTCCTCTCTCCCTATGTAATACCTGGCGGGCAGGCTCCTCTCTCCCTATGTAATACCTGGCAGGCAGGCTCGTCTCTCCCTATGTAATACCTGGCGTGCAGGCTCCTGTCTCCCTATGTAATCCCTGGTGGGCAGGCTCCTCTCTCCCTATGTAATACCTGGCGGGCAGGCTCCTCTCTCCCTATGTAATACCGGGCGGGCAGGCTCCTCTCTCCCTATGTAATACCTGGCGGGCAGGCTCCTCTCTCCCTATGTAATACCTGGTGGGCAGGCTCCTCTCTCCCTATGTAATACCTGGCGGGCAGGCTCCTCTCTCCCTATGTAAGGCCTGGTGGGCAGGTTCCTCTCTCCCTATGTAATGTAATGTGTTTTGTTCTTGTATTGTTCCTGTTTGTCACCCCTATGGCTTGTATAGCGCTCTGGAATTATGGCCACTTTATAAATAATAATAATAATAATAATGAAGCCGTCCCTCGATCTATCCTCTTTGTCCAGCTACTGCCCCACCTCGCTTTTCCCCTTTGCTTAACTCCTCAACAACTTGTCTCCCGGTTTCTCGCCCGGTTTCTCGCCCGGTTTCTCGCCCGGTTTCTCGCCCCATTGTTGATCACCTTCGGTCTAGTTTCCATCACCACCACTCTACTGAATCAGCCATAACTAAAGCGGCAGTAACTTGTTGACCACCAAAGCCTCCATGTCGTTGACCCTTCCTCCTGCTACAAATTCTCATGGGTCAGCATTACTAATGGATCCACCGCTCGTTTCCCACTCTCCAGTGTCTCCCACCCACACCCCACTCCCCCACCCACACCCCACTCCCCACCCACACCCCACTCCCCCACCCACACCCCACTCCCCACCCACACCCCACTCCCCCACCCACACCCCACTCTCCCACCCACACCCCACTCTCCCACCCACACCCCACTCCCCCACCCACACCCCACTCCCCCACCCACACCCCACTCCCCACCAAAGCTCTGTCCCAGAACCCCTACTCTATACTTTCAGCCTTATTCAACGTCCTGTAGTTGTCATAATTGTGGTTCAGCACATTGGTTTAGATTGATCCTATTCACACAGTCCGTTTTGTGATTGTTCTGTAATCCATTCCATTACAAAAAAGGAGACGTCCGCGTGCAGACTGGAGTAGCGGCCGGATTTGCCCATAGACCTGCCAGGATGGTATCTCTGCGGAGTGTTATGGGCCCCTCGGCTTGTGCTGTGCGGCCGAGAAGGCGCTGATTTTCTTGTATCCTGTTTCTGTGTTTTGTTTTGCTGTGTGTGAACACTATCTGATCACTTGGTTTGGAGACACACCCGACTTCACCTGCTGAATTCTGTCTGGCCATGTCAGGGTTAATCTGTATTCTGGTTCTGCTGTGAGTGACAGGTCTTCCTGCCAGTGACCTGTTGTGTTCTCAGGTGTCTGTGCTTGGAGATCAGGGGGATGGTCCAATTATGTCCTGGATCAGATGAGAGATTTATCTGAAAGATTTTTGAAGCCAAAGCCAGGAACAGACTATAAGGGTGCAGGTCATGAAAGAAAGACTGAGATTCCCTGTCTTTTCAAGTCCATTCCTGACTTTGGCTTCCAAAATTGGTCAGATAAATCTGCCTGTGTAAACGCACCATAAGGGCCCTTTTACACAGAAAGATTATCTAACAGATTATCTGCCAAAGATCTGAAGCCAAAGCCAGGAACAGACTATAAACAGAGATCAGGTCATAAAGGAAAGACTGAGATTTCTCCTCTTTTCAAATCCATTCCTGGTTCTGGCTTCAAATCTTTGGCAGATAATCTGTCAGTGTCAGGTTGGGGAGACACGGACAAGACAGTGAGCCCTGAACTTGCCCCAACCAATGACCCTGCCTACTTGCCACGGACGACCCTAAACGGTCGCGGACAACCACGGAGTCGGTCCCTACACTGCTTAGGTGAATACACAAACGTAGACAGACAAACAAAACACAATGGAGGATAGTCAGCTAGCAGAGTGAGAACCAAACGGACAACGCAGTACAAAATCAGAAGGAGAGCGGATAGTCAGATGTCAGGCAAGAGGTCAGAACACGGGCAGAGCAATAGTAAGGGTATAAGGACAGGGAATGCTGGGAAAGGAGCAGGGGAGCTGGGACTAGTAACAACTAATAGCCAGCAGGGAAGTGAGGAGCTGACTGCTTATTATCCAGGATCAGAGATCAGGTCCGGCAGCTGATTGGAGCAGCCCTGATCCCAGCACCGCCAGAAGTCTGACAGGCAAGGCAGGTGTGGCTGGAAGGTAAGACACAATTCAGACAATATTCAGTGCAAACAACAGACAAACTCAGCGCTTCCTCAGCTGCAAATTCAGCGCAAAGTCATATTCCTAACAGTACCCCCCCCCCCTCTTATGAGGGGCCTCAGGATAGATTAATTTTGATAGATTGATTTTCCCTATTATTGAGGGCGAATTCTGCCAATGACAAATATTCTTTCCACCAGAAACAAAGCATCTAAGGAATTGCTCCAATGACTGGTTCACTCTTTCAGTCTGCCCATTGCTCTGAGGATGAAAGGCAGATGAAAATGATAATAAAGTTCCCAATCGACCACAGAACTCCCTCCAGAACTTAGACACAAACTGCACCCCTCTGTCAGACACAATATTTTCAGGAACCCCATGTAGCCGTATAATAGGATTAATAAACAAAGACGCTAAAGTACGTGCATTAGGGAGTTTCTTAAGGGGAATGAGATGGCACATTTTGGAGAATCTATCAATTACAACCCAGATGGCAGTTTTTCCTTTTGATGGCGGCAAGTCAGTGATGAAGTCCATTGATATATGGGTCCAAGGTCTCTCAGGTAAGGGAAGAGGATGAAGAAGACCTTCCGGTAATCTTCACAGGCTTCAACAAATAATTTTACATCTCGGGCCCAAGAGGACCACAATAGTGACGTGAAAGCAGGTATTTTGTGCCAGCAATGCCTGGATGACCTGCTAAAACAGTGCAATGGGTCTCTTCAAGCACCCGAAGATTAGGAGGTACGAAGAGTTTCCCTTCTGGGGTATTTCTGGGCGCTAAGGACTGAGAATCTACCACCTGAGCCGCAAGGTCAGGTTGGATAGTGGCTACGACCACTCCAGGGGCTAGAATTTTCTCAGGTTCATCTCTGGGGGCACTGCTGGCATCAAAGATAGGGCATCTGCCGTAACATTCTTAGAGCCGGGACAGAAGGTAATTTCAAAATTAAACCTGGTAAAGAATAATGCCCACCTGGCTTGTCGAGGAGTAAGGCGCTTAGCACTATCGAGGTACAGCAGATTTTTATGATCCGTTAACACCTTGACCTTATACTTTGCCTCCATTCATAGGCCCACTTGTGGCCAACAGTTCTCTATTACCAATATCATAATTACACTCAGTACGAGAAAACTTCCTGGAAAAGTAGGCTACCGGTCTGAGATTTGTGAGAGTCTCGGACCCTTGAGAAAGAACTGCTCCAACTCCAACCTCAGAAGCATCAACCTCAATGACAAATGGCTGTTCAGTATCAGGTTGAATAAGTACGGGAGCCTCAGAAAAACACCTCTTCAACTGTTCAAATGCCTGTATAGCTTCGGGACTCCAATTAGTCAGATCAGCCCCCTTTCTGGTCATATCAGTGAGCGGTTTGGCAATGAGGGAGAACCCCTTAATGAATTCTCTGTAATAATTGGCAAACCCTAAGAATCTTTGTAAGGCTTTGAGATTAGCAGGGCGCTCCCATTTCTCAATAGCGGCCACCTTAAGGGGATCCATACAGAAAGAATTTGGGGTGATAATGTAGCCCAGGAAGGAGACTTTCTGGATCCCGAACTGGCACTTGGACAGTTTTGTATACAGATGATTATGTTGGAGCAGTTCCATCACCTTACGGACATGATATATGTGAGAGGACCAATCGGAGGGAAAGATCAAAATATCATCAAGGTATACCACTAAAAACCGTCCCAAGATATTCACGAAACACATCATTAACAAAATGCTGAAAAACCGCAGGTGCATTACTTAATCCAAATGGCATAACTAAATACTCAGTGTCCTTCTGGTGTATTGAAAGCGGTTTTCCATTCATCTCCTTCCCTTATTCTTATCAGGTTGTATGCCCCACGTAGGTCAATTTTAGAAAACCATTGGGCTCCCACAATCTGATTGAATAAGTCAGGGATAAGAGGAAGAGGATGTTGATTCTTTATGGTGATCTTATTTAAAGTGTAACTGTCATGTTTTTTTTTATTGCAGAAATCAGAAGTATAAGCGATTTTAAGAAACTCTGTAATAGGTTTCATCAGCCAAAAAAGCCTCCTTCTGTACTCAAGAAGCAATCTCCCAGCCTCCCCCCCTGACTTCTTATCTGTGCATTATCAGGCAAACACGTCTTCATTATAGAGAAGCCAGTGAAGACGGGCTCTGCTCTCTCCATTGTAAGCCTATGGAGGGGGAGGGGCTGAGGGAGATGAGGGAGCAGGAAGAGGTGACATGAAGGTCAGCTGTTTGTAGACTCTCTGGGCAGCTAAACCGCAGGATTCTGGGGTCAGAAAGGTCAGTGCTTATCTATGAACTTACTGAGAGAAGATTGCAGGGTGTTGTGCTGTGCAGGACTGCTCCGTGCTCACTCACTCCTCACAGCCCCTCCCCTCTCCATAGCCACATAATGGAGACAGAAATCCTGCTTCATCTGATGTGAGGGGGGAGGCTGGGAGATTGCTTTTTCACTACAGAAGGAAACTCTTTTAGTACATAAAACCTATTACAGAGTTTCTTAAAATCGCTTGTACTGTTGATATTTAATGTTTTCAGAAAAATGACCCTGAAATGACAGCTATGCTTTAATTCACGGTAATCAATACAGGGTCTAAGACCACCATTCTTCTTCTTCCCCACGAAAAAGAATCCAGCACTTAGGGGAGAACAGGAGGGACGGATATGGCCTTTGCGAAGACTTTCCTGAATATATTCTCGCATGGCCTCCCTCTCTGGTCTGGACAAGTTAAAAATTCTCCCCTTAGGGTACCTGGATCCAGGGATCAAGTCAATCGCACAATCATAGGGACGGTGCGGTGGCAGAACTTCCACAGATTTCTCATCAAACACATCGGCAAAGTCAGCTACAAACTCAGGAATCTCTCCCTCCATAGCAGAGCAGTCTGTGAGATGTAATGCAATACAGTGAGAAGAACGCTTAGAACCCCATTTAATCAACTCCCTAGTGGACCAATCAAATACAGGATTATGTTGTTCCAACCAGGGCAAACCCAAAATTATGTCAGAAGACAAGTTATCCATGACCAGAAAATCAAGAATCTCCTTGTGTACTGACCCAACCTGCACCTCCATAGAAGGGGTAATGTACCTGACTTTACCCTGGGCCAGGGGTGTAAAATCAGCACCAGTAATAGTCAATGGGCACCTAAGCAGAAGCGGGCATATTCCCAGAGCTGACCAGAATGCAGAGTTAATGAAGTTGGCCGAGGCCCCCGAATCCATATGAGCATAACCGGAAAGACATTTGTCTCCCAAAAACAAAGAAATAGGCAACATTAATTTGTTTTTCTTTTCAAGAGGTACCTGGGCACCTGAGTGACCCCCTCGACCGTCACTCAGGCGCTGGAGTTTTTCCGGAGGTGGTTCTGGTCTGGAGGTACATTCCCTCACCCGGTGCCTGGCCTGTCCACAGTACAAGCAGAGATTATGTTGTAGGCGGTAGGCTCGTCTAATCTTGGTATCCGCAGCCCTGAGTTGCATGGGTTCATCTTGCAATAGAGGAACAGAAGGACTTAACTTAGGAGTAGAAACAGCAGAGGACAGGGTTTGAGAAGATTCAGGGGTATCTTTCTCTCTGCGTCTGTCTCTGAGTCGTCTGTCCACCCGTATGGCTAATGTCATGGTCCCCTCTAAAGTATCAGGGGTAGGGTACACTACCAATAGATCTTTAAGCTGATCCGACAACCCCATCCGGAACTGGCACCACAGAGCTGGATCGTTCCAGCCGGATGGTACACACCACTGCCGGAACTCAGCACAATATTCTTCTACAGGTCTCTTACCCTGTCTCAGAGAAGTAAGCTGATGCTCTCCTACTGCCGCCTGGTCTGGGTCATCATACTCCATGGATCCAGGGGACAATGAAAAAGCCCACTCCTGAGGAGGACCCTGCAAGAGGGACATAATAATGCCCACCCTTTGGTCCTCGTCCCCAGAGGAGCAGGGGCGCAAACAAAAAAACAACTTGCACCCCTCTCTAAATGTTCGGAAACTCTTCCTGTCTCCCTTAAACTTTTCAGGGAGCTGCACAGGAGGTTCTGGAGGTAGAGGGGTGGTCATGGTCACCTGTCGGGGTGCAGTCTCTTGCTCCTGGACGCGCTCAGCAAGGTTCTGAACCAACGTGCAAGGTGACGGGGAAAAAATAAATAAATATATTTTCTTTTTTTGGGGGGGGGGGGGCTGGCTATTCTGTCAGGTTGGGGAGACACGGACAAGACCGTGAGCCCTGAACTTGCCCCAACCAATGACCCTGCCTACTTGCCACGGACGACCCTAAACGGTCGCGGACAACCACGGAGTCGGTCCCTACACTGCGTAGGTGAATACACAAACGTAGACAGACAAACAAAACACAATGGAGGATAGTCAGCTAACAGAGTCAAAACCAAACAGACAACGCAGTACAAAATCAGAAGGAGAGCGGATAGTCGGAGGTCAGAACACGGGCAGAGCAATAGCAAGGGGATCAGGACAGGGAATGCTGGGAAAGGAGCAGGGAGCTGGGACTAGTAACAACTAATAGCCAGCAGGGAAGTGAGGAGCTGGCTGCTTATTATCCAGGATCAGAGACTAGGTCCGGCAGCTGATTGGAGCCGCCCTGATCCCAGCACCAAGCTCAGCTGGACAGTAACCCCTGCACCGCCAGAAGTCTGACAGGCAAGGCGGGTGTGGCTGGAAGGTAAGACACAATTCAGACAATATTCAGTGCAAACAACAGACAAACTCAGCGCTTCCTCAGCTGCAAATTCAGCACGAAGTCATATACCTAACAGTCAGATAATCTTTCTGTGTAAATGGACCCTAATGCTGGGTTTACACGGAGCGATAATTCGCCCAATCGTACAATTAAGGATTTCTAAGTAACGATTTTTCTTTTATAACGATCAGCGTTTAGATGGAACGATATATCGTACAGAAAATTCGTTTTCCGATCGCTTAAGCCTATCTCGCACATAGGTAAAATCAGTGAACGACTGTTTACACGGAACGATCGGCGAATTTTTTACGAACGGCGATTTAAGAACAAGTTAAAAGATCAAAATGAACGATTTCTCGCTCGTCGTTCGATCGCTCCCTGCGTTTACACTTACGATTATCGTTCGAATTCGATCGTTATCGTGCAAATTCGCACGATAATCGTTCAGTGTAAACCCAGCATTAGGGTGCGTTCACACTACGTATATTTCAGTCAGTATTGCAACCAAAACCAGGAGTGGATTGAAAACACAGAAAGGATCTGATCACACAATGTTGTAATTGAGTGGATGGCCGCCATATAATGGCAAATATTTGCTGTTATTTTAGAACAACGACTGTTATATTGAAATAATGGCCGTTATTTACTGTTATATGGCGGCCATCCACTCAATTTCAACATTGTGGGGACAGAGCCTTTGTGTGTTTTTAATCCACTCCTGGTTTTGGTTGCAATATGAGGACCACAATACTGACTGAAATATACATAGTGTGAACATAGCCTTAGTGTGCGTTTACACAGACAGATTTATCTGACAGATTTTGGAAGCCAAAGCCAGGAATGGATTTGAAAAGAGGATAGATCCCAGTCTTTCCTTTATGACCTGATCCCTGTTTATAGTCTGTTCCTGGTTTTGGCTTCAAAGATCTGTCAGATAAATCTGTCTGTGTAAACGCAGCATTAGTCTCTGCCTGCTTGTGTCTTCTGTTTTGCTTGTATCTCTGACCTCCCTTGCTTGCCGCCTGCCCATGACCATATTGCCTGGACTGTGACTTCGCCTCTTGGATTCTGATTTTGTACTTTTGCTGCCCGATTGTTGTGACCCGGACTGTTTACTGGTCTTTATTGTGTTTGTTTGTCTGTCGTGTTCTGTGTGCACCTATACTAGTATAGGGAACTACGATGCCCGGGCCCCTAGAGGCCACTCCGCTGAGAGGATGTTGTTGCGGGCAGGAACCCGGGGCAGCTGCTAGCTAGAGGGTTGTCACGGTGTAGGCACAAGGGGTCACAGCTGGAAACCGGGCTCCTAACCGAGCGGAGACTAGGCATGCGATTCTTCGTTGTCCTTAGTCAGGGCACCAATGATCACACCAATGCCAAGGTTCAGAAACAACGGTAGTTGTATATTTATTATAACAGTGGTAACTAGTAGCAACAGTCTCTCCAGATGCAACCGGGAACAAGGCAAACTTGAATAAGGCAGAGTAATGGGTGATGCTGCAATAGGCTGTGAGAGTAGCGTGCTGAATGATGGGAGTAGTAGTGATACTGAGGATAAGAAGCTGGACGGAATGGAACTGAGATGAATACTTGCTGTTGATGATTAGAGAAGATGAGAGGAATGACTGAAGAACGGCACCCAGATCTGGAGAATAGATGAGAATCTTGAGAACTTGAGAATAGAACACAGCCAGGAACACTTCTGGTAATGCTGCAGCAGGTACCGCAGGGCTGCGGCCTTGTGACACAGGAGCAGCAGCAACACACAACCTGTTCCCCTGAAGGTGGAAAACAGGACATAAGGCAGAGAGGAAGTCACATGGTATCCTCAGCCAAAGCTCGATGGCCATTGGGGTTACCATGGAAGCAAGGGCAGTCACGTGACACCAAGCCATTGCATCACCACACCACTAGGACATATAGGACCAAATATACATAAGAAGTACCATACTTGAACACTGGGAGGCGACATAATACAATTAGGCACTGATAACTGAATATGCATACAAGAAATGAATGGAATAGCAGACCTGAATACTGAGAGGGGTGACACAATACACACAGTTTGCAGTGGACCATAGCTTTCCAGAACAGAACAGGCCATAATAAAGGTGCAGAGACAAAGTGACAAATAACTCCTTTGTTCTGGGACACTGCAGAACGTCTTGGTGGTCGTACGCAGCTGCCTAGGTCCGTTTGAGGCAAGTAGGTAGGGACAGTTGGTGGGTTCAGCATCAGGGCGCACTGCCTTGTCTTGTCCCTGACGTCCGGTTCCTGACAAGACCTCTATGGAATCCATGATTTTTACGAACGTTACGGATGGCATATCCATGATGTCCGTAAAAATCACAGATCAAAATCAGTTGACTGTCAAATGACGTACAGAGTTTATTGCAGGAAACAGGAAGAAGAGAAGAGGAGCGATCACATGATAAGCATGGATCTGGTGAAACGTATCCTCCTGGTCCAGAACAGCCCATGTCTACGGGACAAGAGAGTGGAGACCTATTGTGACCGTGATGAGCGCGTTCACGCCTGAGGAGCCATCTGCTCACACAAGTATGGAGAAGACTTGATTAGTGCAAGCTCAAGGAAGAAAGAGGAAATGTGTACGTTTTTATATCTTTGTTGACTAGTGATTGTTTTTACTATGTTCACACACATTGGAGTTTCCTATTTATAATGAGAGGGTGGATTCCTCCCCACATAGTGCCGCTGTAGTGCAAAAAAAGGGTCTTGTCTCTCTTTTGAATATTTATTTCTTTTGCATTCTACCTGGTAAATTTTTTTTCTTCAATTGCCGCAATCAATTCAAAAGAGCGATACATAATGTGCCGCGGAGTGGAACCCGGGTCGTAAGTTTTTTTTTTTAATATTAATGTACTTACTTGCTGGTGTGGTGAGTGTAGGCCCATTGGAATATGCTAGGCCTTGTCTCCCCGGCTGTTGGCGAGCCAAGACAATCGGATGGACCCATTATCTCCGTCTCTTCCTCATAGGCTCTTCTTAAAGCTTTTCAGGCTCTCCAAAGCGCCGGGGGACAGCCAGGTCAGAAGCAAGTCTTCATCAAAAAAATCTGATATCTTCTCTGCCAAAAAGTTAGCTAAAATCCTGTATCATCAGAGGAAAATAACAGAGCTGTCTGAAAGAGAACCAGAAATGGCAAATAAACATGGCTGCCAAGCGATCATGTGACCTTTTCTAGGGGTTGGGCAAGGTAGTTGGCACTTTTTTTTTTTTTTACCAGATAAGCTAGTCTGTTAACATTTTACAGAAAACGGAAGTGATTACGGATGCAAATACGGATGAATTTATATGGACCACGGAGTAAAAGTAGCCGGTGTTTTTGTGGTCCAAAAAAATTACTGAACATGTGAATTAGGCTTTGGAATTCCATGACTTCCAGATCAGAGAGATTATCAGAATAGAAGTGGTACTGGATGTCAACTCTGCGATCCACAAGACCAGAGGGTCTTCTGCCCGTATCTTCCCTTTCCTCCTCCTCCTACTTTCTAACACTTGATATGGACAGAAATCATTATCATTTCCCATCTTGCTCTACCATCCCCCCACACACCACCACCATCACCACCATCACCACCATCATCACTATCACCACCATCATTACCACCATCATCACTATCACCACCATCACCACCATCATCACTATCACCACCATCACCATCACCACCATCATCACCACCATCATCACTATCACCACCATCACCATCATCACCACCACCATCACCACCATCACCACCACCATCATCACCATCACCATCATCACCACCATCACCACCACCATCTCATCTATCAATTACAGTCAATGGTTGAACTCTCTCCGCAGTCCCACCAGTCTGTTGCCTTGGGGTCACCTTTCTTGAATCGGCTCCTTTCTCAACTTTCACTACTTGTTGGCCAACAAATTCAGTTAAAACTGTTAACAATGACCTACAATCCGGTCCGTCCACCTCTGACGTCATCTTCCGATACCTCTCCTTGCATAATTCCAATCTCTCAAGCCCTCCACCTTGTCAGCACCGCACACAACCATCTCCTGTGCTCTCACCATACACTGGAATTCAATTCCCCGACACCTCCAGCTCTCCCATCATCAAGACCTAAAAAAAAGGGGAAAAAACCCAGAAACGTCATAGAACCAAGAGGCTGTAAAATGAATAATGGTCCTATTTCCTGGACGGATTTAGAAGAGTTTGGTGCTGCAGAATGAGATCCATGACAATGGTGTATGCACTAGTGAGCCTGCCAGGAGTTACATTACTGTAATACACGTGCTAATAAACCCCTAGGACATTTTCTCTTCCTGTTACTACAGAGATTAGTAACCAGGGCGTGCAGCTAGAAGCTTCATTATACAAAGCCTTTAATTTGAGTGCATAAATGACAGGATATGAATTGTGCCATTTTAATGAATTAAATGTAATTACCTCTTTGATGGAGTTTGCACATTTGTGAAGAGTTATGAGCTCGGAGGAAGATCGGCCAGCTGCTGTTTACACAAACAGTAACAACAAATATCTATTACCATGACATTGATGAGCGTTAAAAAAGTGAAACACAGTCACATCTATGTATTAAAGAGAGATTCCAGGAATAGTCAACTTTCCCCCAGAGGAGATGGCAGGGGGTGCGACCTCTGTACCCCCCTCTCAGGATCGGGCCCCGGCTTCTATGTAACATCATATACAGTGACACCTCCCAAGCAGACCACTTCTTTGAGAAGACCACCCCCTTCCAGAACGTTTTTTTTTTTTTTTTTTTGGCCAGTTTGTTACCCATTATTGCCTATAGACACTGCCTCTTTGAGAAGACCACTCCCTGATTTGACCAAAGACCAGTCTTTTGTGCAGATTTTGTAGCAGAAGACCCCCATAAAAAGACTCGAAACAGGACTTACATGTTAAGGCCAGGTTCAGACTATGTAAGTGTGCGGCTGTATTTGCGGCTGTAATTGTGCGGCGGTATTTTTGGTGGTTCATGCGTACGCTGGAAAGTATACGATATACGGCTGCACAGTGCACACTATGTATGAATCTACGGCCCGATCGTAAACGGACCCGTAAAAAATGAACAAGACCATTGTTTGCGGCTGGAAATGCGGCCGAGGATTGACAGGCGGTCCGTACGGAGTACTTCAAAAATAGCCGGCAATGATGCCGAATGCCGATGCCTCTAATAGTTAATATATTAAATTAATAAAACACATTTTCTTTGTAATAAAGTCCCTTTCGTTGTTCAATAATTTAATTCTAACGAATCCATCATTTTGCAATTAAATATACAGTTAAAATAAATATATATATATAAATAAATGTATATTTATATATATATTTTTTGACAGTATATTTAATTGCACAATGATGGATTCGTTAAAATCAGTTTCGTTGTTCAATAATTTAATTCTATTTCAACGAAAATGTGTTTTATTAATTAAATATTAATTAGTACAGGAAGCTCCATAAGCCGTTAATTCATATTGCCGGTAATAGAGCTTTCTGTACTAATCATCACTTTACTTTAATGAAAACATCAAATGTTTCTTCTAATTCTGTTATCACAATAGCATTATTAGAAGAAACATTTAGAATTATATGTGCGCTCAGCTGATTGGCTGATCGGCTGAGCGCACATATAATTAGCGGGTCCGCAGCACAGTGACTTCATTGTGCTGCGGACCAGCGAAGAGGACACATCGGGGTGAGTATAGAGCTCTCCCCACCCCCTCCCCAGCACTGCACCCCTCCCAGCAAGGAAGGGGGGGTCAGTTAACCCCTTCCTTGCTGGGATGGGTGCAGTCTGGCATCAGTCTGGCCCCCAAGGGGTTAAGGGGGATGCAATACATCCTCCCTTAACCCCTTGGGGGCCAGACTGTAAGCAGCGATCTGTAAAGATACTGCATACTGTAAGGAGCACAACACCGCTCACAATGATGGGTGTTGTGCTCCTGTTTGTGTGTTTTTTGTGTGTTTCTCCCTTTTTGTTTTTCAGATATCGGTATCCTGGGGATTACGTCGGATTCCGTGGACTACGTCGATGACCACTGGCACCCGGCTCTTCCCAGTACCCCTGGTGGCATTGGGTACTGGGGTAATAATAGGGGGTTAGTGTTAGCCATTTTATACCGGCTAACACTAGGCCCCAACTTAGTAATGGATTCCGTCTATTAGACGGCTTCCACTACTAAGTCTATAAAGTAAAAAAATAAAGACAAGACACAAGTTAAAAAAAATTTTTATTCAAATAAAAACACCCCCACACCCCTCATTGACCATTTTATTTAAAAAAAACACCAAACCACCGCTGGTCATCGACGTAGTCCACGGAATCCGACGTAATCCCCAGGATACCGATATCTGAAAAACAAAAAGGGAGAAACACACAAAAAACACACAAACAGGAGCACAACACCCATCATTGTGAGCGGTGTTGTGCTCCTTACAGTATGCAGCATCTTTACAGATCGCTGCTTACAGTCTGGCCCCCAAGGGGTTAAGGGAGGATGTATTGCATCCCCCTTAACCCCCTGGGGGCCAGACTGATGTCAGACTGCACCCATCCCAGCAAGGAAGGGGTTAACTGACCCCCCCTTCCTTGCTGGGAGGGGTGCAGTGCTGGGGAGGGGGTGGGGAGAGCTCTATACTCACCCCGATGTGTCCTCTTCGCTGGTCCGCAGCACAATGAAGTCACTGTACTGCGGACCGGCTCATTATATGTGCGCTGAGCCGATCAGCCAATCAGCTGAGCGCACATATAATTCTAAATGTTTCTTCTAATAATGCTATTGTGATAACAGAATTAGAAGAAACATTTGATGTTTTCATTAAAGTAAAGTGATGATTAGTACAGAAAGCTCTATTACCGGCAATATGAATTAACGGCTTATGGAGCTTCCTGTACTAATTAATATTTAATTAATAAAACACAATTTCGTTGTAATAAAATCAGTTTCGTTGTTCAATAATTTAATTCTAACGAATCCATCATTGTGCAATTAAATATACTGTCAAAAAATAAATATATATATAAATATACATTTATTTATATATATATTTATTTTAACAGTATATTTAATTGCAAAATGATGGATTCGTTTACATTTAATTATTGAACAACGAAAGGGATTTTATTACAAAGAAAATGTGTTTTATTAATTCAATAGATTAACCATGAGAGACATCGGCTATAGTGCAGAGGATCGCAAACCCCGGTAATAGCGATTCCTGTAAACTGTGTCCCTGCTTTCCCAGATGCATCCAGAGGTGTTTCCATCACTTTCTTAAGATTTTATTTGTTATTTTTAGTTGAACCAGATTTCCAAGTAAATGACCGTATGTTTTAACGCCGCATGTCTATTTTTTCCCACGGCCGGAGTTTCATCCGCACATTTACAGCCGCATAAAAAATACAGCCGCACAGTTACATAGTCTGAACCTAGCCTAAAATTGCTACCCAACAATGCCAACAGTGCAAGAAAGGAGTGTACAAGCAGGACGAGAGAGGATGGAGGGCGGAGGTGTGGCTGAGCTGGGAGGAGGAAGAAGGAGGCGTGGCTGAGCTGGGAGGAGGAAGAAGGGGGCGTGGCTAAGCTGGGAGGAGGAAGGGGGCGTGGCAAAGCTAAGATGAGAAAGAAGGAGGCGTGGCTGAGCTAAGAGGAGAATGAAGGAGGCGTGGCTGAGCTAGGAGGAGAAAGAAGGAGGTGTGGCTGAGCTAGGAGAAAGAAGGAGGCGTGGCTGAGCTGGGAGGAGAAAGAAGAAGGCGTGGCTGAGCTGGGAGGAGAAAGAAGGAGGCGTGGCTGAGCTGGGAGGAGAAAGAAGGAGGCGTGGCTGAGCTGGGAGGAGAAAGAAGGAGGCGTGGCTGAGCTGGGAGGAGAAAGGTGTGGCTGAGATGGGAGGAGAAAGAAGAAGGCGTGGCTGAGATGGGAGGAGGAAGAAGGAGGCATGGCTGAGATGGGAGGAGAAAGAAGGAGGCGTGGCTGAGCTGGGAGGAGAAAGAAGGAGGCATGGCTGAGCTGGGAGGAGGAAGAAGGAGGCGTGGCTGAGATGGGAGGAGAAAGAAGGAGGCGTGGCTGAGCTGGGAGGAGAAAGAAGGAGGCATGGCTGAGCTGGGAGGAAAAAGAAGGAGGCGTGGCTGAGCTGGGAGGAGAAAGAAGGAGGCGTGGCTGAGCTGGGAGGAGAAAGAAGGAGGCGTGGCTGAGCTGGAAGGAGAAAGAAGGTGTGGCTGAGATGGGAGAAGAAAGACGGAGGCGTGGCTGAGATGGGAGGAGGAAGGAGGCGTTCCTGAGCTGGGAGGAGAAAGGAGGCGTGGCTGAGCTAGGAGGAGAAAGAAGGAGGCGTGGCTGAGCTAGGAGGAGAAAGAAGGAGGCGTGGCTGAGCTGGGAGGAGAAAGAAGGCGTGGCTGAGCTGGGAGGAGGAAGAAGGAGGCGTGGCTGAGCTAGGAGGAGAAAGAAGGAGGCGTGGCTGAGCTGGGAGGAGAAAGAAGGAGGCGTGGTTGAGCTAGGAGGAGAAAGCAGGAGGCGTGGTTGAGCTAGGAGGAGAAAAAAGGAGGCGTGGCTGAGCTGGGAGGAGAAAGAAGGAGGCGTGGCTGAGCTAGGAGGAGAAAGAAGGAGGCGTGGCTGAGCTGGGAGGAGAAAGAAGGAGGCGTGGCTTAGCTGGGAGGAGGAAGAAGGAGGCGTGGCTGAGCTGGGAGGAGGAAGAAGGAGGCGTGCCTGAGCTGGGAGGAGGAAAAAGGAGGCATGGCTGAGCTGGGAGGAGAAAGAAGGAGGCGTGCCTGAGCTGGGAGGAGGAAGAAGGAGGCGTGCCTGAGCTGGGAGGAGGAAGAAGGAGGCATGCCTGAGCTGGGAGGAGGAAGAAGGAGGCATGGCTGAGCTGGGAGGAGAAAGAAGGAGGCGTGGCTGAGCTGGGAGGAGAAAGAAGGAGGCGTGGCTGAGCTAGGAGAAAGAAGGAGGCGTGGCTTAGCTGGGAGGAGGAAGAAGGAGGCGTGGCTGAGCTGGGAGGAGGAAGAAGGAGGCGTGCCTGAGCTGGGAGGAGGAAGAAGGAGGCATGGCTGAGCTGGGAGGAGAAAGAAGGAGGCGTGCCTGAGCTGGGAGGAGGAAGAAGGAGGCGTGCCTGAGTTGGGAGGAGGAAGCAGGAGGCGTGCCTGAGCTGGGAGGAGGAAGAAGGAGGCATGGCTGAGCTGGGAGGAGAAAGAAGGAGGCGTGCCTGAGCTGGGAGGAGGAAGAAGGAGGCGTGCCTGAGTTGGGAGGAGGATGAAGGAGTACCATAGAGTTCAGGAACAGCACCCACAGTGGAGCCGTGTGGGGAGCAGCAGCAGCCAGGAGCCCCCAGACCTGGTTATTAGCATCTTCCGGATGACACAGGTACAGACACGTGCCTGTGTCATCCTTGGTGGGTCTCGGCTGTCAGTGATAGCTGGGGCCCGCCACAACTGCTATGCTCTGGTGTTAACAGTTAACTCTATAAATGCCTGACTGCAGCATCTAAAGGGCTCCAGAGAGAGAATTCTCCTCGTACAGATGTGATTGCAGAGGCCTGATGATAGCCATAGACACCGGAGGCCAACAGGGAGAGGGGGGAGGGGTGTACTGGCTGCTACCAGTGATGGAATAGAATGGTGTATACAGCTGATACCAGTGATGGAATAGAATGGTGTATACAGCTGATACCAGTGATGGAATAGAATGGTGTATACAGCTGATACCAGTGATGGAATAGAATGGTGTATACAGCTGATACCAGTGATGGAATAGAATGGTGTATACAGCTGATACCAGTGTAATAGAATGGTGTATACAGCTGATACCAGTGATGGAATAGAATGGTGTATACAGCTGATACCAGTGATGGAATAGAATGGTGTATACAGCTGATACCAGTGTAATAGAATGGTGTATACAGCTGATACCAGTGATGGAATAGAATGGTGTATACAGCTGCTACCAGTGATGGAATAGAATGGTGTATACAGCTGCTACCAGTGATGGAATAGAATGGTGTATACAGCTGATACCAGTGATGTAATAGAATGGTGTATACAGCTGATATCAGTGATGGAATAGAATGGTGTATACAGCTGATACCAGTGATGGAATAGAATGGTGTATACAGCTGATATCAGTGATGGAATAGAATGGTGTATACAGCTGATACCAGTGATGGAATAGAATGGTGTATACAGCTGATACCAGTGATGTAATAGAATGGTGTATACAGCTAATACCAGTGATGTAATAGAATGGTGTATACAGCTAATACCAGTGTAATAGAATGGTGTATACAGCTGATACCTGTGATGTAATAGAATGGTGTATACAGCTGATACCAGTGATATAATAGAATGGTGTATACAGCTGATACCAGTGATGGAATAGAATGGTGTATACAGCTGATACCAGTGTAATAGAATGGTGTATACAGCCGATACCTGTGATGTAATAGAATGGTGTATACAGCTGATACCAGTGTAATAGAATGGTGTATACAGCTGATACCAGTGATGGAATAGAATGGTGTATACAGCCGATACCAGTGATATAATAGAATGGTGTATACAGCTGATACCAGTGTAATAGAATGGTGTATACAGCTGATACCAGTGATATAATAGAATGGTGTATACAGCTGATACCAGTGATGGAATAGAATGGTGTATACAGCTGATACCAGTGATGGAATAGAATGGTGTATACAGCTGATACCAGTGTAATAGAATGGTGTATACAGCTGATACCAGTGATGGAATAGAATGGTGTATACAGCTGATACCAGTGATGGAATAGAATGGTGTATACAGCTGATACCAGTGTAATAGAATGGTGTATACAGCTGATACCAGTGTAATAGAATGGTGTATACAGCTGATACCAGTGATGTAATAGAATGGTGTATACAGCTGATACCAGTGTAATAGAATGGTGTATACAGCTGAAACCAGTGTAATAGAATGGTGTATACAGCTGATACCAGTGATGGAATAGAATGGTGTATACAGCTGATACCAGTGATGTAATAAAATGGTGTATACAGCTGATACCAGTGATGGAATAGAATGGTGTATACAGCTGATACCAGTGATGGAATAGAATGGTGTATACAGCTGATACCAGTGTAATAGAATGGTGTATACAGCTGATACCAGTGTAATAGAATGGTGTATACAGCTGATACCAGTGATGTAATAGAATGGTGTATACAGCTGATACCAGTGATGGAATAGAATGGTGTATACAGCTGATACCAGTGATGTAATAGAATGGTGTATACAGCTGATACCAGTGATGGAATAGAATGGTGTATACAGCTGATACCAGTGATATAATAGAATGGTGTATACAGCTGATACCAGTGATGGAATAGAATGGTGTATACAGCTGATACCAGTGATGGAATAGAATGGTGTATACAGCTGATACCAGTGATGGAATAGAATGGTGTATACAGCTGATACCAGTGATGGAATAGAATGGTGTATATAGCTGATACCAGTGTAATAGAATGGTGTATACAGCTGATACCAGTGTAATAGAATGGTGTATACAGCTGATACCAGTGTAATAGAATGGTGTATACAGCTGATACCAGTGTAATAGAATGGTGTATACAGCTGATACCAGTGATGTAATAGAATGGTGTATACAGCTGATACCAGTGTAATAGAATGGTGTATACAGCTGAAACCAGTGTAATAGAATGGTGTATACAGCTGATACCAGTGATGGAATAGAATGGTGTATACAGCTGATACCAGTGTAATAGAATGGTGTATACAGCTGATACCAGTGATGTAATAGAATGGTGTATACAGCTGATACCAGTGTAATAGAATGGTGTATACAGCTGAAACCAGTGTAATAGAATGGTGTATACAGCTGATACCAGTGATGGAATAGAATGGTGTATACAGCTGATACCAGTGATGTAATAAAATGGTGTATACAGCTGATACCAGTGATGGAATAGAATGGTGTATACAGCTGATACTGTACTTATGTTCTACTGTATTCAGTTTTAAAACAGTTTTAGGGCTGGGCAGTACCTCCCATATGCAGGAATGTATGAATGCTGTCTCATTAACCATACGGTTACATAGTAACATAGTAATATATAGTAACATAGTAATATATAGTAACATATAGTAACATAGTAATATATAGTAACATAGTAATATATAGTAACATAGTAATATATAGTAACATAGTAATATATAGTAACATATAGTAACATAGTAATATATAGTAACATAGTAATATATAGTAACATATAGTAACATAGTAACATAGTAATATATAGTAACATATAGTAACATAGTAACATACGAATATATAGTAACATAGTAATATAGTAACACTCCAATGGCGATCAGTATAATCTCTGGATCAACGTATTTTTCAAGAAAACTTTCCAGGCCTCCCCTGTACTTATATAATGAATTAGTCATGACAGCATCATGTGGCAGAGAGTTCCATGGTCTCACTGCTCTTACAGTAAAGAATATAGAGTTCCATAGTGCCACTGCTCTTACAGTAAAGAATATAGAGAGCTTTATTGTCTCACTGCTCTTACTACAGTGAAGATTATGGAGAGTTCCATAGTCTCACTGCTCTTACAGTAAAAAATATGGCGAGTTCCATAGTCTTACCGCTCGTACAGTAAAGAACCCGCATCGATGCTGATGGTGAAATCTTCTTTCCTCTAGACGTAGAGGATGCCCCCTTGTCATGGTTACAGACCTAGGAGTAAGGAGACCCCTACAAAGATCTCTGTACTGTCCATTCATAGATTTGTACAAAGACGTGTAAATAACCCCAAGCGTGATAACCTGTCCTGGTCCTGTAACCCACCCATTCCCTAATGACCTTTGTCGCCCCAGTTCAGCTGTGTCTTTCTTATATACCGGTGTCCGGTGCTGTATACAGTATATACCACGTGTGGCGAGTCGACCAGTGATCTGTATAGAGGACACTTTGTTCTTATATACAGGTGCTAGGTGCTGTACACAGTATATACCATGTGTGGTGACCAGTGATTGATAAAGAGGCAAAATTATGTTCTCATCTTTAGCATCTATACCTCTTTTGATGCCTCCCATTATTTTATTAGCCTTGGCAGCTGCTGCCTGGCACTGATCACTATAGATGAGGTTATCAGCCACCAATACCCCCAGGCCCTTTCCGGCAGCAGTGTTACCCAGTGTTTTATTATTTAGCACATAACTGTACTTATTATTTCTACGGCCCAAATGCAGAAACTTACATTGTTCCCCATTATACATCATCTGCCCAAGCCTCTAGCTTCTCCAAATCCCTCTGTAATATGATATTATCCTCCTCTGTGGTGATTACTTTACCCAGTTTAGTATCATCTGAAATAGATGGAGATTCTACTCTGTAGCCCCTCTACAAGGTCATTAATAAAAATATAAAAATGGTTGTGTGCTCTTTCATCATTATATATGTAGTGTCCCACTATGTGTTTTCTTTGTCCTTACACATCCAGGTAAAAGTGTTTCTGTCAGGTGTCACAGTTAGTGCAGTTAGCTGCTGTGCCCTATTCCAACCACTAGGTGTCTCACTCCCTCTGTGCACAGCTGCAGTGCTTTTAGGAAGGTTTAGCCTGCTACACACACACTCTGACACACCACTTCCTTGTAGTTAGTTGGAGCCTGGCTCTAGACCATTGAGGTTGTGAGTGAGTCAGAGAAGAGAACAGACCTATTCTTGAGTGCTAGAGTCTACAGCAGTCATGCACTAACCTAACCAACCTAATCCTGGGTTAACCGAAGTTAGAGAAGTAACCCCCTACCTATGCCGAGGATCTCCTTATCTTCAGGACAGTACAGCTCCTTGAGAAGGAAAGAAAGGCTGATCCGCAGTAGAGCACAGTGCAAGATAGCTGCTCTCTACTGAACTACGCTAAACTAAATAGGAGGAAACTACTAGTTATCTGCTCCCAGGGACCCGGGACTCGTACTACCCCCATAGACAGAGACCCGGGACTTGAACAACCCCCATAGACAGAGACCCGGGACTTGAACAACCCCCATAGACAGAGACCCGGGACTTGCACTACCTATCAGGGCGGTCACCAAAACTGAGAGGCAGTAGGCAGTCAGATAAGCTAAAACTATCCAAACATGAGTACCCGGAGTTCTTCAAGATTAGACTTCACCTTCATCTCGGCAGAGTACCAAGAGTAATTAGGCAAGGGCCCCCTATCCGACCCTGATCTCCTGCTACAGTCTTCCTTACTATACTCTATCTCATTCTGCTGTTACTGTTATTGTACTAAGTACCTGAGCACTGTTCCCTTTTATATTGCACTGAGAATGAGTTCAAATAAAGTAAAGCATTGTTTAAAGTGGGACTCTGTCGTGGCACCCTGCACCTCACACTGGTTCTACCTAACGTCCTGTTGCTGTATGTCCGGGAGAGGGGGGTGTTACCACTCCTGGCCATCGTGACAAGTCGCCCCAAAACACCAGAGCCCACCAGCTGGTTCAATCCCAGTATCCAGCACCCTGGGCCACGGCATATATGTATATATATATATATATATATATATATACTGTTCATCTTCCCGCTTCAATTAGAAACATAATTCTGCATTTTCCATTTTCTATACTTTGTTCTTTGACCAGACCACCCCCATAAAAGACCGATTTTTTTGTGCAAAGTTGGGTGGTCAGCTTAGAGGTTTCAGTGTATGTACAAAATAACAATGAAACAACAAAGGTGCAAACGTACCATTTATTACTATTTCTTTACATGTTCCATATAGAAACTCCAGCTCACACAACGTACATTTTATGCCAACAACGGCATCATAGTGAAAGGTGTTGTCTTGAAGTCAATGGAAACAGTGTCTGTTATTCACACAATGTATTGAACAATGGCCGTTGAAATAAGTGAAGGCAGGGATTTACGTCCATTGTGCATTTATTTCAATGCAACAACTGCGGTTGTTTTTCAGTGTCAAGCAATGCCTGTTGTCCATAGGTTGTGTGAACGGAGACACCCCAGAAGACACTGACCTAATGAGGATACTCCAGGAGACACCCCAGAAGACACTGACCTAATGAGGATACTCCAGGAGACACCCACCTAACAGGGATACTCCAGAACACACTCACCTAAGGAGGGGATACTCCAGGAGACACCCACCAAACGGAGACACCCCAGAAGACACTCACCTAATAGTGATACTCCAGGAGACACTCACCTAAGGGGGATACTGCAGGAGACACCCCAGAACACACTCACCTAAGGGGGATACTGCAGGAGACACCCCAGAATACACTCACCTAAGGGGGATACTGCAGGAGACACCCACCTAACAGGGATACTCCAGGAGACACCCACCTAACAGGGATACTCCAGGAGACACCCCAGAACACACTCACCTAAGGGGGATACTGCAGGAGACACCCCAGAATACACTCACCTAAGGGGGATACTCCAGGAGACACCCACCTAACGGAGACACCCCAGAACACACTCACCTAAGGGGGATACTGCAGGAGACACCCCAGAACACACTCACCTAAGGGGGATACTGCAGGAGACACCCACCTAACAGGGATACTCCAGGAGACACCCACCTAACAGGGATACTCCAGAACACACTCACCTAAGGGGGGATACTCCAGGAGACACCCACCTAACAGGGATACTCCAGAACACACTCACCTAAGGGGGGATACTGCAGAAGACACCCACCTAACAGGGATACTCCAGGAGACACCCACCTAACAGGGATACTCCAGAACACACTCACCTAAGGGGGATACTCCAGGACACGCCCACCTAATGAAGACAACCCAGGACACGCCCACCTGACAGAGACACCCCAGAAGACGCCCACCTGACGGAGACACCCCAAAAGACAACCACCTAACAGAGTCTTTCCCAGTGGGAGATGCAGATAAAGCTGAGGCAGTACCTGGCTGGGAGAGACGAGGACATCCTGATCTCAGAAGAGGGTAGTTCAGTTTAGGCCACCTGCCCCTGTAATGTAGGAGTGGAGCCTGGGATGCTACCGGTACCCCGTGTGTGTAGGTGGAGCCCCTCCTGTGGACGTGGATACTAATGACCGATTTTTCCCCGAGCTTACTGGAAAGTGGACTGTGTGATACCTCAAGGATTGTGGAATGACCTGACCGCCATGGATTGTATAGCTCTATCATCTGATGACCTAATAAACCCTGTGCTGGTTCTCCGTATCTCCTGCTTTGCTGAGTCCCCAGTAAGAAGGAAACGCGCCACATGAGCTCCGATTGGTTGCTATTTTTATTCCCCCCCCAGCGACTCCCATTAATACAGAGATGTCATGCTATAATAGCTTGGGGGGGCATGCTTTATAAGCCTACATATAGAGATAGCCACTGGCAGTAAATAATACAGCATAGAGTATAACACCCCTCCATGGGTTGCATATAACATACCTAGCCTCAGATCGGTCTCTCTAGAGCGCGTCGTACAAGAAATCCAATTGTTCAGTCACACAAAAACTAAACTCAATAATAAAAAGGTCCTAGACAACTTTTCTGCTTTATTACACTGATGATTCAATCCTGGAGCGGCATCTGTAATTTTCTATAATCTCGGCATTACTTCCAGGAACAATGAAACCGTCCGTATTACATTTAAGGTGATTGTCATCTTTTCATTGTATAATATACATTTTATTGTAAATCCATGTGATCTATCCTTCTTATTTCATAGGACTTGTCATTTCTTACTTTGCGTGAGCAATTTACCTGCGCAAATCAGCAGTTTTACGTCACAATAGAAAGGAGTCATCACGGGAAAAAAATTAAAATATAGTGCGATTCTATCCAAACAAGGATGATCTTCTCTCTGCTCTGAGTGACGGCTCTAGAGGTGGCGCGGCGGACTATAGGGCTGAGGTGTCGCGGTGGACTCCAGGGCTGAGGCGTTGTGGAGGAGAGAAGTTATTCCAATATAATATTAAGAAAAGCCTTTAAAGGAGGAGTCCGAGGCTGCAACTATTTTTGGAAAAGGCGAAGAGGGGGGGGGGGAATATAATAAACACTTCTACTCACCTGTCCCCATGTCTGTCCAGTGCCGGATAACTGCTCCAGGACCCCCACTGGCCTAAGGGATCTTCTCTTTAGCCAACGTCACAACCGGGTCGCCACTAAATTCACTGACTGGCTGAGTGGGCTGTCAATCATCACAACTCGGGCGAAAATTACTTTTAGCGGGATCCTGGACCTTCTGGCACAGCAATTTGCAGGCATGGGGGGAGGTAAGTAGTTGTTCCTTTTCATTAACCCTCCTTGCCGGATTTGAAAATAAAAAAAGAAAACTCTGGACTTCTCCTTTAATCATGCTGTACGGGCAAATCAGAATGATTTATTAGTTCCTAAACCAGTGACTCAAACTACAGAATGTGACAAGAGTAATAAGGACCTACGACAAATGGTCAGGTCAAGTTATGGCGATCATCCAAAAGTACTGGAACATCCTCCGAATGGATAAACAGTCAATGAACACCCATTTGTCACCTACAGAAGGTTGATCCATAGTCATTATCCGGTGACCTTTAAAACGGACACCTGGTTGGATCGAAGGCCTCTAGAGATGTACAGATCGCAAAGGATGTGGGGCATGTCCTCTCATTGACCGCACAAAAAGTTTTAGGAGCCCCTCTACTGATAAAACGTAGGACATCACAGACTTCTACAATTGTGAGAGTGTCGGTGTAGTGTATCTAAATATGCTCCCTGGACTATATGGGAGACACTTAGAGACAGCTTAAAGCAACTCTGTACCCACAATCTGCCCCACCCCCCCAGAGTGGCCTAGAGTGTGTGCGCATTAGGCTTGCACCGCCCCTCCATCCCTCCTCCCCGCCCTCTTTACCCATAGGAATGCCCTAGGCAGGATTTCTGCTATTCATCACCTCTGTGAACACTGAACATGTGTTAAGGCACCTGTGCAGTGTTCAGACAGGTGATGGATAGAAGACATCCTGCACGGGGTCATTCTTAATGATGAAGAGGGTGGGGAGAAGGGATGGAGAGGCGTTGTAAGCCTAGGGCATAGACACTCTAGGCCACACCAATTTGTGGGTACAGAGTCGCTTTAAAAGACGTATAGGTGACCATTTAGGAGACATTAGGGATTGGAGAGACAACAATGACCCGCTGTGTGTGGGAAACATGGGGGGGGGGGGGACGACAAAATGCTCTAAAATTTCTGGTGACTAAACAAAAACGCGGACTGGAAGGGGTGGAGACATAGACAAACGTATTCTCAGAAAAGAATGTGAGTAGACGTATAGGCTAAAATCTGTGAACTCACAGGCGGTGAATGAAAGTCTTTCGATTAACAGTTCCATTGACAAAAAAGGCAAAAGAGAGCCAGATGCTGAGCACTGATCTAGTATAAATCTAGTATAATCAGCTAGGATACGATATACATCAGCTAGGATATGATATATCACTTGTCACACTCGTACCACCTAACACAGTGTTCCCACTCCACCAGGCAGGGTGAGTGAGAGGAGATCCACTTTCTCATAATTACCAACTTAGCACAAAAAAACCATTTTCAACAGGGTCCTCTTCTGTTTCCCCGAAGTTCTAATAGATAATCTAGAAGTATCCCCCAAAATGACCAGGTGGAAGACTTCCTCTATTACTTGCCCTACAACAGAATTGACCCCCTATAACATCCCTGACCAATATGTATTCAGGTTTTCGCACAACCATAACATATGTCCAATATCCCCTTTCTTTTTTAAACCCCGGGGGCATAAATTTTCATCCCGTTTTTTTAATTTTATACAGAAAGGCTGGCGTATAGTAAAGCCTACGGACTATATTGAACTGAATCAACTGATGGTTTCTAGAAGGAACTTTTCTTATGTTACGATACACTACTGCCCAGTTCACTACATCTCCGATTTCCGCCTCCCAAGCCCTCTGGCTCCCGAACTCCACATATCTCCCCGACAGGAAACATTTATACAACATCAACACACCTTTACACCTAGCTCCCACCCCTCTCAATTTATCTATTGTCGAAGTCCATATTCTGAGCTTCCCAGGTCCAGTTTTATAGCGCTGGACAGTCTCAAATAATCAATCTACTGGGTCTCTAATTAAACCTGGTCCCATGTTTAGATTTTTCCTAAAACCACCACATCAGTTCTTAATTTCAGACCACCTTCAAACTAATTATACAGTACCCCCAACCTTTTGACCTACACCAGCCGACTATGGTCCCAGAGGGGGGAGAAGCTAAAGAAGCCCTTCAAATTCAATAACCTCTTTATTTCACGCCAAGTTTTAACTAGGGCATAAACCATGGGCCATTCAGCTCTCGACCCACCTTCAAGAAGTCCAGCATCTAACTTCTGAAAGATATCCAGTTGAGTGTCTCTTACATCCTTTTCCAACTGAGAGAAAAAGAAGCTATCCTTCCGGTCCAGGAGCCAAAAGGCCTGGGAGGCCAGAAGATATACTTCCATTGACGGAAGTTCTAATCCGCCTTTCTTCCTAGGGGCAGTCAGCAGTTCTAGCTTTATCCAGACACACTTACGCTCCCAGATTAACGAGTTCAGTACAATTTTAATCCTCTTAAAATTCTTCTTTTCAACCCAAACAGGGGCTGTCCCAAAAATATAAAGAAACTTAGGGAGACCTACAGCCTTCAGCAAAACCAGCCTATCTACTCTAGAGAGTGGAAGTCTAAGCTACACCTTCACCTTCTTCTCCATTTCCTTTATCATTGGACTAAGGGCCCTATTCCACCGGACGATTATCGTTTAGATTATCGTTAAATCGTTCGAATCTAAACGATAATCGTTCGGTTGAAATGCAGTTAACGATTAACGATCGAACGAGAAATCGTTGATCGCTTTATAAGACCTGGACCTATTTTTATCGTTGCTCGTTTGCAAATCGTTTGCATTGAATAAGACATCGTTCGGTCATTCGCAATAGATATGAACGCAATAGCGAATAAATAGCGAAGAAGAAACGATCGCAATTATGATTATAAGTATTGATTATCGTTCCATGGAAATGAGTGAACATTTTCAGGTCTTTTGCAATAGCGGTCGTTTGAGATCGTTAACGATTATGCAAACGATAATCGTCCGGTGGAATAGGGCCCTAAGGTTGAGACACCTTGTTCCCCTCGCCCCAAAACCAGCTATAACCGGATCTAACCTAATCAAACTCGCCAAGGGCTCTATACTGAGGGGGAAGAGTAAGGGGGAGAGTCCCCCCTGCCTGGTCCCACGACTTAACCCAAATGAGGCCGAATGTAAACCATTCACCATGACAACGGCCCTTGCGTCCCTATATAACAACTTCACCATACCTATATACTCACTGCCTAAATTAAAATTTTCTATCACCAACCACAGGAATTCCCACTCCACTCTGTCAAAGGAGTTAGACGCATCCAATGACAGGATGGAGTGGGAGCCCCCTGCCCCCAGCAGCTGTATATTCTCATAGTCTTCTAAGAATGGATTTAATCATACGTCAAGGTATAAACCCTGTTTGATCATCTCCTATAAGGCCACTATTTTGTTCAATCTGTCAGCCAGCACTCCCGCGAATCAGAATAATCTCTGCCTAACCCATGGATCTGGGGAGCATTCTCACCTGTACCGAGTGTTCCTTTTATAGATATCAAAAGGTAAACAGTCCTGTCCAGGGGATGATCCACCAGGGGTACCAGCCAGGGCCTTTTCCAGCTCATCTAGAGTAATGGGGGCCCCAAGCATCTCTCTTTGTTCCTGTGAAATCCTAGCCAGTGAAGCTGACTCAAGCAACATCTCCAGATGTCTATCCTTTTCTTTGCAACTGGACCTATAGGTCTCCCAGAAGTATTCCCTGAATTCCTCCAAGATGCCGCTAGCGGAGTTAATTGTAGAACCCTTTGCTGACCGAATAGCATAATTAACTTAATTAATTTAATTGAGCCCTTTATTGGAAGTTTCCGACTAAAAATAATTTCTCCTAGCTGCAAAGCCCAGTTGGGCACGAGCTTTATCCATTACTTATCCAGCTCTTCCTGATCTATTGTTAAATTTTGTTGTGCAACTGGTGTTGGATCCTCCATAAACTTTTCATCTAGTGACTGAACCTTTTTCACTTAACTCTTTTTCTTTCAACCTATACTGTGTTTTTTCCCCTTGTATAATTCCGAAATATTTTCCCCCAGGGCCGGCTCCAGGTTTTTGTGGGCCCTTGGGGGAGAAAGCCTCAGCGAGCCCCTGTGTATAGCACACCTCGGGACACACCTAGCACACCTCGGGACACACCTACCACAGCTCGGGACACACCTAGCACACCTCGGGGCACACCTAGCACACCTCGGGGCACACCTAGCACACCTCGGGGCACACCTAGCACACCTCGGGGCACACCTAACAAATAAAGTTTGACAAAATACCGAAAAAAACGTAATTCAGTAACTCACAGGTGACGTCTTCTTTGATCTGAGGCGATCGCTCTCCGTTTCCTCTCCATCTGGCCCAGACCACCATGATGATTTCTTCAAACTACAATTCATCTCTTCAGGACCTGTCAGACAAACATCTTAGACTCTGCACATTTCCAGCAACTTTCTTCCCTTTTTCCCACTCATAGGCTCCCATACAGTAGTAACTCCACTGTTTGGTGTCATGTGCAGTAAAGTAAGGAGGTTTGTGGGTCCCGTGCTGTGCCCCCCATATAGTAATAATGTCCCCATGCTGTGCCCTCCATATAGTAATAATGTCCCAATGCTGTGCCCTCCATATAGTAATAATGTCCCAATGCTGTGCCCCCATATAGTAATAATGTCCCAATGCTGTGCCCTCCATATAGTAATAATGTCCCAATGCTGTGCCCTCCATATAGTAATAATGTCCCAATGCTGTGCCCTCCATATAGTAATAATGTCCCAATGCTGTGCCCTCCATATAGTAATAATGTCCCAATGCTGTGCCCCCCATATAGTTATAATGTCCCCATGCTGTGCCCTCCATATAGTAATAATGCCCTCTGTCCCCATAGTAATTCCCCCTGTTCTCCCTCAACACAAGAAAATAAAAAAATAAAATCATACTCACTAATTGGGGGACGGGTCCTCTTCTCCCTTGTGTGCGCCTTGTGGATCCACCAGCAGGCATGATGACGTCATCGCTCAGCGGCTGCTGGTGAGATCGCATCCACGCAGGGTTGAGACTAGAATGGAGGTGCTAGAAGGAGGTCGTCCCACTGGAGTCTGTATTCTAGCTTCTTCACCATAGAGGAGGCCAGAATGGAGTTACAATCAGGAGGCATTACATGAGGTATACCGGGGGGAACTACAACTCCCAGCGTGCCCAGCCTGTTATTATGGAAGATCAGAGGACATTACAGGAGGAGGTATAAGAGGAGGACTACAACTCCCAGCATGGCCAGCCTGTTAT
This sequence comes from Dendropsophus ebraccatus, assembly GCF_027789765.1. Lineage (NCBI taxonomy): Eukaryota > Metazoa > Chordata > Amphibia > Anura > Hylidae > Dendropsophus > Dendropsophus ebraccatus. The sequence continues at coordinate 74,148,088 of NC_091468.1, read as the reverse complement.
TATGGGAGATCAGAGGACATTACAGGAGGAGGTATAAGAGGACTACAACTCCCAGCATGTCCAGCCTGTTATTATGGGAGATCAGAGGACATCACAGGAGGAGATTTAAGGAGTACTACAACTCCCAGCATGGACAGCCTGTTATTATCGGAGTTCAGAGGACATCACAGGAGGAGATATAAGAGGAGGACTACAACTCCCAGCATGGACAGCCTGTTATTATGGGAGATCAGAGGAGATATAAGAGGAGGACTACAACTCCCAACATATCCAGCCTGTTATTATGGGAGATCAGAGGACATCACAGGAGGAGATATAAGAGGAGGACTAAAACTCACAGCATACAGAAGGGAGGTATAAGTGAGCCCTGCCCCCTCATGTCACATGACAATGATTACAGGTCCATCATCCACCTGCATCCTTTCCCGTTCTCAGCCGCGCCCCCTTATGACGTCACCACAGGTCCTTTCCCAGTGCAGCAAACACGGCAGGTCCTTCCCCAGCCCCTCCAGCCCTCCCCCGGACTTGGGGTCGGCAGCACCCATCCCCCCGGGTGTCTGGGGGGGTCGGTGATGCGGCGGGCGTCTGGCTCACTGCTCGGCAAAGTGTCGGGGGCCCCTTGAGCGGCCGTGGGCCCCGGCACTTGCCCGAGTATGCCGGGTGCTGACGCCGGCCCTGTTTTCCCCTAATAACTGCTTTAACGGCATCCCAAAGTATTTATAATGGTGCTCTATTATTATTATTATTTATTCATAAAGCGCCCTTAGTTCCAGAGCGCTATACAATAGATAGGCAACAGGCAGGAACAATACAAGATCAGAAAACATTACATGAAGGCAAAAGACAGACTGGTACATGGGGGAAGAGGACCCTGCCCGCGAGGGCTCACAATCTATCTAATTTAACCTCCAAATTTCATCCAATTCATTGTCTAACGTGGGCGAGTCTTCTATTGGGTTTAACCAATGTGCATTTAATTTATGTGTGCGTCTTGTCCTACATCACTGTGTATCCAGGTCAACCAACAATGGGCCGTGATCAGATAAGCAATGAGGTAGGTACTTTATATCCCTAACCCATTTTGCCATACCAGTGTTAACTAAAGCCATGTCTATTCTGGACTGGATACTGGATTTATTCCAACAGGAAAAATTTTGCGCCTCCGGGTTTGGCTCTTGGGCAATAAGTTGATCAGTTCCAAAGGAAAGGGGAAAGGATTTTTTTCTCAAATTCCCCTCAAAAAGGTTAATGCTTAAAGTTTTGACATGGAACACCAGAGGGTTAGGGGAGAAGTGTAAAAGACTGAATATATATAATGAATATCCTCAAGAATTATCAACCTTGTATAGTCGGATTGCTGGAAACTCACCTGGTCAAAGAAATGGTGGCCAAGGTTCATAGGTCATGGTGGGGCGCCCAGTTTCATACAACATATTCTAACTATGCTAGGGGGTTGTCCATAAAAAGATAAAAAAAATGGGTACTTCTTGCTCAGATAACTTATTTTTCTTCTCTGTCGAGTAGAGGGACTGGAGTGTATTCTTGCCTTTGTGTATATACCCCCCCCCCCATTTTAGGCCGGATGTATTGGAAAAAATGTTTTTTTTACAGTAATAAGTATAATGAATGCCTGCTCTTAGTTACTGGCGACTTTAACGCAGTTATGTGTGAACAGGCTGACCGGTTAAGGATATCCCAGCTGGTCCATGGAGTCAGTCGCTCCCCCCTCCCCTCACTGGCTTTTGGGAGCTGGGACTGATCGACTACAGAACATAGCTTACCAACACCAATATATTTCCTGTAGAAGAGTCCAAAACATGAGGAATGTTAGGGTTCACAGGGTCTGGAGGAGTATTCTTGCACCAACTGAAGAACACTTTCCAGTATTTAAAGGGGTAGTGCGGCGCTCAGAAATTATTCACAGAATAACACACATTACAAAGTTATACAACTCTGTAATGTATGTTATGTCTGTGAATCGCCCCGTTCCCCGTGTCCCACCACCCCCACCCGTGTACCCGGAAGTGTTGGTGCGTTATACATTACCTGATCCGTGTCGAGGGAGGGCCATCCGCCATCTTGTGCCAAACGTCATCTTCGGACGGACGGCCGAGTCGCTGCCGCCCGTCCCCCCTCCGCCGCGTCACAACTGTGCTCAGCCGCGATTGGCTGATCACAATTATGCTCAGCCAATCGCGGCTGAGCATCGGATGACGCTGCAGAGGGCGGCCGGCATTCGGGACAGTCGGAGCTGTTCGCCGTCCGCCCGAAGACGTCACTCGCTGAAGATCGGAGAGGGGTGTCGGCACGTGACAGGTGAGTATAGCGCACCACACTTCCGGGTACACGGGTGGGGGTGGTGGGACACGGGGAAGGGGGCCATTCACAGACATAACATACATTACAAAGTTGTATAACTTTGTAATGTGTGTGAGTCTGTGAATAATTCTTTACCGCCGCACTACCCCTTTAAAGGTAAATGGAGGTAGTGACATCCTTTTTACTTTTCAGTAAAGTGTTGATTACTCGTGGCGAGAGGCCTATGTGGAGTAAGTAGGACTTTTCAGAAGCTGGGCCGCAAAGTGGAGCTGTTGAAGACCCAGATGGTTCAGAGGTCCCAAGAAAAGCAGGTTCCCCATCTGAGGTAGCAGGACTGGTCCCTCCAGGGACAGATCCTTTGGAAAGAAGTACAAACCTCTTATAGGACCACACTGGAGCTATGAATATAACCTGAGTGGACCCTGTCTGGATCTTTTCGAGGGCATTCGGTATCAGAGGAAGAGGAGGAAATGCATATGATATATTGTGATGCCAGGGTTGTTGTAGGGCATCCAGCGCATCTGGTATCTTGGACCCAACAAGTAAACGCAAGGTACCTTCTTGTTTTTTTCTGTTGACGAAAAGGTCCCCATCTCTCCACAAAATGTTGGAATACTTCCTGATCCAGACTCCATTCTGTTGGATGGACGGGTTGTCGGCTCAGGTAGTCTGCAACAATAAACTGCTGAGAGGGACTGCAGATTCTTGTCTGCCCATGTGAACATACTTGCTGTCAGGAACTGAAGGAGGTTGTGTCTTGTTTCTCCCTGGTGAATAAAGGCAGCCGCCATCAAGTTATGTGAGTATATTTTTACAGGCTTGCGATGAAGGAAAACGCATGCTGCTCTTAAGGCTTTGAAAAGGAGAAGCGTTGAATCCTGTCTGGCCACTGACCTAGCAGGTGTTAGATGTTTAGGTGGGCACCCCACCCGCATAGACTGGCATCTGTCGTAAGGGTGACCATTTGTGAAGGGTGCCAAGGAGTGCCTCTGTTCAGGTTGCAGTCTTTCATCCACCATCTTAAGGGCTTCTTTACCTGCCAGGAAAGACACACCTTGTTGTCTAGGGATAGAGGAGAATGGTGCCATACCTTTATAATTACGGCCTGCAGAATTCGGGAATGACTTTGGGCCAACATGGCCTCACGTATGGAAGTTAATCTCTTCAGAAATTTTTGAACTTCTTCAGGAGGGCAGATATTGTCTTCTGTGGCAGGAAAATTATCCGTAGCTCTGTGTCCTGAAACATCTGAGAAATCTTTATCTTTGATCTGGGGACAAGTCTGACTTCTGGTAGTTGATGATCCAACCTAAATTCTGAAGAAAACATATTGCTAGGTTAAGGTGCAGATCCAGCAGTTCCCTGGATCAGGACACTATCAGCAGGTTGTCCATACGTAGTTACTCCCTTCTGTCTTAAGTCTGCAACCACTTCCACCAGGACTTTCGTAAAGATGTGTGGAGCGGATGATATCCCAAACGGCAGTGCCTTGAATTGAAAATGCTGAGTGTGGCTTTAAGGTGCAGACCTTAAAGAATTTTTGATGTGGATGGAAAACTGGAATAGTAAAAAATAGGCCTCTTTTAAATCTATTGTCGCTAGCCACGCATCTTTCGGTATTAGGGGGATAGCAGTCTTTAATGTTTCAATCTTGAACTTTTTGTACATAGCTACCCAATTTAAGGATTTTTAAGTTGATAATTGTACAGACCTGTTTGGCTTTTGGACTAGGAATAGGGTAAAGTAGTGACTTAAACCCTCTTCTTCTTGGGGAACTCGAGCAATAGCTCCTGAAGTTGAAGGTCTACAATGAATAAACCAGAGACAAGTATTTAGCATATCTGACTCGAGATCTATAATACAGAACTTTGAGGGAGGGGTATCAGAGAATTCAATTTTGAGACCCCTTAGCAAGATGTTTAAAATCTGTAATAGCTGTCCCAGGGGGATGGAAATGGGACAGCCTTCCTCCCTCCTGAATGGTGACACTGCTTTCTGCCTGAGGAATTGGGATTGAGCAAAAAGCCTCTCCCTTTTTGGGGTAGCTCCATCTACCCGTTTTACCTTTATAATTTCTGACTCTCTGCTTGAAGGGACGAAAAGTTTTTTTTTTTATTACTCTTTTCCTCTGGAAATCCCTTTTTGCTATTGGCAGCTTGTTCCAGGATGGTATCTAAGACAGGACCGAAGACAAGATTACCTCTAAAAGGAATAGAGCAGTTTATTCTTAGACACAGTATCTGCCAGCTTACAACCACAGGGCTCTCCTGACTGAATTGGAGATCTGCAGCCGACTCTGCAGATACATCAACCAGAAAGACAGTAGCTAGTATTAACATAAGAATGAAGGCTAGGAGATCATCTCTTTTTATCCTCAAGGTGGCTTTCATGTTGTTGTAGCCAAATAGAGACCTAGCTACAATGGTGGTGGCAATGTTAAGGTTAATTGAAGCAGCAGTAGAATCGCACACCTTTCTCAGCAATCCTTCGATCTTACAATCCATTGGATCTTTTAATTGACAAGGACATCTTTTTTTTTTACTACTTTGGCCACTTGTACGCCTATTTTAGGAGCTTCAGGCCAGAGTTTCGTTTCTTAATCATCAAAGGGAAACCTAGCCCTGAACTCTTTACTATTTAACAGTATTGTTTCTGGATCTCGACACTCATCCAGGAGAAGACTTTTAATGCTATCATGAGCTGGGAATGCACATTTCTTCTTAGGTTTCAAACATCACATCCTGAATACTAGATGGTTCCTCAACATCTTGAATGCCCATAGTACTTCGTACAGCAGAGAGGAGTGTATCAATATCCTCAGTAATGGTTCTTACGTTCCTTCATGATCAGAATTTTACCCCGATGATAAAATATTCTCCTCTGAATCAGTGAGAAATCACTTGTGTGATTCTTTTAGGTGGGGGCTCAGGACCGCTCTTTAGATAGGGCTGGAGACACAGAAGCCGATAACAGATTTAAGATGCTCGCTCAGGGATGGGTTTCTTGCTGAACCTCTTTAGCTGTACAGGACTTGCATAAGTGCTTGCTACATCCTTCAGCAAGTTTATCTGCATAGCACAGCACTTTCGCTTAGGTTTAGCCTTCCTCTGAGCCTCCTTGTCTCCCTGGAGAGAGAAGGGAACCCCATAAGTAGTAATAATAACAACCTGAGGCAAAATAAAAGTAAGAGAACACCCAATGGGCCAGTTACTCACTGGGCTGGCGGCAGTAGCTTGCTCTGCGGATTCAGGGCAGGTAGCCGAGTTACCTTCCATAGTGCCAGTTGTATGTGCACAATAAATAGCAAGAATGCCCTTACTTTTACACAATGAGAACTCCGATCAGACATTTAAATTGGCGCCAAATTTGCTGTGTTCCTGTGGCAGTGTCCCACTCGCGCTTTCCCTAGCCTGCAGTGTACACCAAGCATCGGCACCCAAAATGGAGGAGGAGCTAACAGGCCCCAGAATGCAATGTGGTGGTGCAACAGTGACGTTAGATACCACGCACGCCGCCAGCACCTGGAACCAGGATGAGGCCAGGGGTTAAACATACTGTGTGTCTGCGGCCTGGCGGCACCTAGGGTAGCTAGGAGTCCTCTCTGCTTAAGCCCCATGGGAGCACAGCAGGAGACTAAAGGGACCGGAGAGGCACAGGGACTGATCCACACACAATCCAATGCGGCAAGAAGAGGAAGGAGCCAAAAGGGGACTGCCCCCCCCCCACCTGACTTACAAGACACTGAACCGGATGACAGCCCCCAGATCAAAGAGGTAAGAACCTCCGCGCTCTGGTCCTAATGGGAACAGAAAAACACTGAGGGAGGTCCGAAAGAGAGGTCCAATAAACCGCAGCCACAAATAATCCAAAAGAACAAGTCACTGGTTTCATCATTATAAAGGGGTATTCCCATCTAGGGTAATAATTCCTCTAGCCACAGGATAGGGCATAACTAAGAGACCGACTTCCTCGAGCACCCCCGACATCCCAGATGAATAGAGCTGTGGGCTGGAGCTCATTCACAATGGAGCCACCATAGAGAGTCTGATGCAACTTTCAAGCTGCGGCACGACCCACAGCTCATTCTCGAGATCACAGGGGACTCCAATGGTGGGTACCTATGTAATCTGATGCCCTAAACGGTGCATAGTGTGGATAGGGAATAACTACCCAAAATGGGAATACCCCTTTAAAGGGAATCTGTCAGCTGCAATTCAGTTTCCAAACTGCAGACACAGTTAAATGCTGTTAGGACCACAAGACACATGGTACCTTTCATATATCCATCCACACTACAGAGAAATGCTTTTGATCATTGGTACAATGAGTCTTTCCTGAGCTAAACACAGGGATAACTGAACTCAAGGAGATCAGTGAAAAATTCCAATGAAGTCCTCAATCAAGAGTCTCCACTGATGGCTCCAAAAATTTAAATATGCAAAACAAGAGTCCGTGGAGCCTCGGTTGCGAGTCTTAAAACATGGGATAGCCAGATATCTCTAGCCTGTTGCCACGGGGTGCCTCCATGATGGGGAGAGCACCACACCACCCTGATAAGTCCCACTCGGTTGCGAGGATTGGAACATAAAGAGGGAAACAACAGGGTGGCCCCTTTTTGTCAATGTCTAACTCAAGGTGCAAGTATTGCGACATGACAAGGGCTTGCCAAGGCAGGCTACCATCCACAGACAGCTGTGTCGGGGTATTTGCCCCTCGTCAGTGTGGAGCAGGATTCTGGCTAGTTGGGGCAATGACAAATCAACCAAAAGGGGCCACCCTGTTGTTTCCCTATTTATGTTGCAATCCTCGCAACCGAGTGGGACTTAAGGGGCTACCTATCAGGGTGGTGTGGTGCTCTCCCCATCATGGAGGCACCCTGTGGCAACAGGCTAGAGATATCTGGCTATCCCATGTTTTGATACTCGCAACAGAGGCTCCACGGACTCTTGTTTTGCATCTTTCCTGACCTCCTGAAGTGCAGCAAGCTGTAACACCACCTCCCTCCCACCCCTGCCCCCGTGGGCTTCCAGGGGTCAATCACACAGGGAGGGGAAGAGAGGAGACATTCCAGCTTGCAGCTATTCAGGAGCTCAGGAAAGTCTCTACGATTCTGGAAGCACAGACAGGTATAGGAAAGCTATCTTGGGCTTGGGTTTCCTTGCACTAACAGAGTCACCAGTTTGGAAAATAAATCACAGCTGACAGATTTCCTTTAAAGTGTATCTGACATTTAATTTTTTTTATTGCAGAAATCAATAGTACAAGCGATTTTAAGAAACTGTGTAATAGGTTTTATTAGGCAAAAAGCCTCGTTCTGTACTCAAAACTGTTTCCCAGCCCCCCCCCCTTTCCCAAATTTCTTATCTGGAATGTAGACAGCTTTGCCTGGTAATGAGCAGAGGAGCAAAGTGATGACGGATTTGCTGAGTCCATTATAACCTATACAGAGGGGGAGGGGTTAAGAGGGATGAGTCAGCAGAGAAGCAGCTGTACAGTTTAGAGACTGTCTGGTCCCATAAAACACTGGATTCACAGGTTTGAAATGTCAGTGCTTATTTGGGAGCTTGGCGAGATAAGATTGCAGCATAATGTACTGTGCAGGGCTGCCTTTTCTCCTCTCTGTTCTCACTCATCCCCTCCCCTCTACATAGAGCATAATGGACACAGAAATTCTGCCTGTTCAATGGAGGGGGAGGTAGGAAAACAGCTTTCAGAGTACAGAAAGAAACTCTTACTTAATAAAATCTATTAGAGTTTCTTATAATTGCTTTTACTATTGATACTTATTGATTTCTGAAAGTGACATTTAAATGATAGTTACACTTTAAGTTGCACTGTAGAATCTGTTGGTGCTATAAAAAAATATTATAATGTATTATACCTGAAAGGTAACACAATGCACCCAACAGGTGTCCTCCTGTGTCACAATAGGCATATTCCTCCAGCAATGGACCTGTGCCCCAACTTCTGTGCCATATGTGCAGAAAAAAAAAAAAAAGCATAAAGATTTCATGAAAATTTGGCATTTTATTGAAATGGGCTCTGGTCCTGAAGGGGTTAAGTAGTTATATGGGACAAAATCAAAACAAAAAAAAAACATATAGTAAACAAAATGACAAACTCTGGGGGGGGGAATCAATGGCAAGATTAAGTTTTTTTAAATTCCTTTTCACTCATTTTTTTTTGTAAATCTTTTCAGTACTTTGAATCGTTGACAAAATGGTAACCTAAAAAAACAAAAACAAACCATAACCTAACTCATCCCACAAGAGACAAGCCCTTCTGGTACAGCCATGTTCTAGCTCTGAACATGGAGAAGAAAAAGCCACTGTGCCGCTCTGAGCTACAGACCGCTCCCTTTGACTCCCCATAGTGGACTTCAGGTAAGTTGCCGAACCTAAACGCATTTGATTCCCGGCATCTGGAGCATTCAGCTTCTCCAGACTCCGGGAATCAAATGCAGAGTGCTCAACACTATTCAGGAGTAAATGAGCTGACAAGAAGTGACATGTTACTTCTTTGCACTGAATTTCCCCTGCTTCCATTTTAGTCTATAGGAGCAGAGAGTTTGTATGGTGGCATGTGCTGTTTTAGATGTAAAAAATTGCCTTATGGTCCGTTCTTCAAACCAATGGCTGTGGTGAGAATCGGCCATTTCAGGTGGATTTTGTGTGTGTGTGTGGCCAACTTTACGGCGCAGCGTCAGCATTGAGGTAAGAGAAGGTAAAAAGGATATAACTGCTTTTTACTATCCAGATTTCAACCAGGTCGACTTTGCTGAAAATACATAAATAAAAATGAAGGTAACAGCTTTGATGCAAAACACCTATAAAAAAAACAAAAAAAAACAATTTTTTTTCTTTTCTTAAAGAAACTATATATAAAGCTGTAATAATTATAAAATTTTATATAAAAACAGAAAATCTCAAATTCTGTAATAAAAACAACTTAAGTTATATCCTAATAAGGAACAGCTTTAATTGTAGTGTCCCAATAAAAACACTAAAAAGTGTTGAATGTTATACTAATACAAATGGGCAGTGGTTATAAATGTTCTTCTTTGTACTGGGAAGGTTCTATACCGTGTGAGTTGGGCAGCGGAGACATACAAAAAGACGGGTTTGCCCTCATCCGTGTGGGACTACAGCTATATTCGTGATTGATGGAAACGTAATCTTGCCGCGGGGAAGTCATTGCCTGTGCATGCTGAATGTTATAGTCCACAGAGTTAGAGCAGCTGGGAGGCGGACAAGCGTAGTGCGGCATCTGGAAGAGGGAAATGCTGGATTCTTCTGTCAGTTTTTTCATCATTCCTTTGAACAATATATCAGTTATGAGAACTTCGGATAACAGTCTTTGCTTGTCATCCATTTTACGCAGCTTTGCGGCTACTGTGACACCAAATGCATCAAATTCATCTTCTTTTTGGTTTAAAACAGCGGCGGCTTCGGAAAGTAGTTGTCGACTCAGATCGTCGTTTACCGGCTTTCGTTTTTTCTGGCTCGGCGTTGGAGCGGGTGGTTGCTGCGGCGGCGGCTTCTGCTGATGATGCGGCCTTTCAATGACTTCTTGAGGTGGACTACGAATACAAACCTATAAAATCAGAGAAACAAAACGGTTAGAAATGGCCGCTGTCGTGCTGGTGCCAGGTAGAGAAGCTCTCTGTACAAAGGACACATTCAGCATAATTAATTTAAAGGATCTAATTTACTTAAACTAAAATGCCATCAGAATAACCGTTCAGTCACATTGGCCAATAATATTAATAATAATAATAATAATAATTAACCCTTTGAGGACCAGGCCCAAAATGACCCAGTGGACCGCGCAAATTTTGATCTTAGTGTTTTCGTTTTTCCCTCCTCCCCTTCTAAGAGCTCCAGCACTCTCAGTTTTCTATCTACAGGGCCATGTAAGTGCTTGTTTTTTACAGGAATAGTTGTACTGTGTAATGGCGTCATTCATTTTACCATAACATGTATGATGGAATCCCAAATATATTATTTATGATGGAATCCCAAATATATTATGTATGATGGAACCCCAAATATATTATGTATGATGGAATCCCAAATATATTATTTATGAAGATATAAATAGGTGAAATCGTAAAAAAGAATGCAATATGGTAACGTTTGGGGGGTTCCTGTGTCTACGTAATGCACTATATGGTAACAGCGACATGATATTATTCTATAGGTCAGCCTGAACACAACCATTTGCAGGTTACACAGATTCTCTAATGTTATATATTTTTTTTTTATGAAATCCTTTTTTTTGGCAATTAAATATTAATAAAATGGGCCTATTGTGACGCTTATAACGGTTTTATTTTTTCACCTACGGGCTGTATGTGGTGTCATTTTTTCCGCCATGATCTCTAGTTTTTATTAATACCATATTTGTGAAGATCGGACGTTTTGATCACTTTTTATAGATTTTTTTTAATATATAATGTAACAAAATCTGTAATCTGCGCACTTTTTCCCCTCTTTTCGTGTACGCCGTTTACCGGTCGCAATGACGCTTGTTATATTTTAATAGATCGGACAATTACGCACGCTACGGTATATTATATGTTTATCTATTTATTCATTTTTATATGTTTTATTTATATAATGGGAAAGGGGGGTGATTTAGACTTTTATTGGGGGAGGGGTTTTGGGGTAGTGTAATAGTGTTTTGAACTTTTTTTTTTTTTTACACTTTTGAAGTCCCTTTGGGGGACTTCTACATACACTACTTTGATTTTTACACTGATGATTGCTATGCCATAGGCCTAGCATTGATCAGTGTTATCGGCGCTCTGCTCATTGAGCCTGCATGTGCAGGCTCAGTGTAGCAGATCGCCGATCGGACCGCATGGAGGCAGGTGAGAGACCTCCGGCAGTCCGTTTCAACGATCGGGACCCCCGCAGTCACACTGCGGGGGTCCCGATCGGTAAGTGACAGGGGACTCCCCCTGTCACTTACACTTAAACGCTGCGGTCGCGCCGCGATCGCGGCGTTTAAGGGGTTAATGACACGCGGCAGCGCGATCGCTGCAGCGTGTCATTACCGGTGAGGTCCCGGCTGCTCACTGCAGCCGGCCCCCACCTCCTATGAAGCGCGCTCCGCTCCGGAGCGCGCTTCATAGCGGGAATAACACCCATGACGTAAGGTTACGTCATGGGTCGTCTGGGGACAGACTTCCATGACGTAACCCTACGTCCAGGGTCGGCTAGGGGTTAAAAAACAACCCTCCCAAAAAAAACACACCTCACCCAATAACACAGCTGTAAGACCGCCGCCGGGTTACTGATCACTCCACCTAACTGTATGTTCTTTAGTACAGTACAGTGTTAGCCAGAAAAGCCCATATTGTGGTTCTGTCAAAGCATTTTAGGAGTGAGACCTTTATTGGCCAACAAAAAAAATGGTTAGAATTGGGAGCTTTTGGGACTCAACAAGATCACAAATGGTGGCAGATTACTGGCAGAGTGAAAGGATATGGTCAGATAATTCTTATTAACCTCTTCAGGACATATGCCGTACCCGTACAGCATATGTCCGCAAGTGGAGTTCAGAGGGGAGCCGCGCCACGATCCCGACTGCTATCTGCAGCACGGGACTGCGGCTATTAGCGGGAGCAGGCCAATTGCCATTCCCGCTATTAAGACCATTAGATGCAGCTGTCAAACATGACAGCTGCATCTAACAGTCTTATTTGCATCCAACCCCTGGTGTCTAGTGGCGGGATCCCCCGGCGATGCGATCACGGAGGGGGGATCCCTTGGTCTTGGTCCTCAGAATGACGCTGATCCCGGCTCGGTATTCTATTACAATGGTCTGCAGCAGATCATAGCATTAGAGCATCGATCTACACTGATCTGTAGGAGACCAAAAAAATAAAAAAAAATAAAGTGTTGTTAATAAAAAGCCCCCTCCCCTAATAAAAGTCAGAATCACCCCCTTTTCCTATTTTATAAATAAAAATAAACAAACAAGTTTGGTATCGCCGCATGCGTAATCGTGCGAACAATTAATTTATCACATTCCTGATCTCGCACGTTAAATGGCGTAAGCGCAAAGACCCACCAAAGTGCAAAATTCTACAGGGACCGATACTGCAGTGCACAAGTAACAAGTAATACCTCCACACCATGACTAATATCATTACACTGTCACTGAAGAATATCCACTATGTGAACACAAATATTACCAATACAATAAGTATACAGGACAAATAGCGTCACAGCATGACCACTGCCATCATCCCCATACAGTGACTGGATAATACCACTATACTGGTCAGAGACTAATAGTCCCTTTATATTACCACTATACAAAACACAACATTCTCCCTCAGCATTGGCTAGAGATGAGCCAACTTATAGTAAAGTTGGGGTTTGCACGAATGTGAATCCTGGCGCTTAGAGAATATAGATGCATAGGCTGCATCCATCTTCTGCAGCCATTGGAAGTCACATACCTAGCGTTCGGGTCACATGACTAAGTTCACTCATCTCAGTGACCAAATAGAGGTAGAGATCCAGCTATACAAAGGATCTACAGACCTTCTAAGTGATTATAGTGCAGTGATATCCAGTGACTCACAGGAGGCATCGTCTGAACATGAATAATAAGTTTATGTTTTGGTAGTGGAAACTGTCTGTTTTTACCCTTCTTCTTTCCTTTCCATCTGGTTCGACCCATCATGAAAGATTTCTGCTAGTGAAACTTGTCTTCACAGAATCTGCCAGGCAAACATTTTAGGCTCCTTGCTCTAGAACCATCCTCACCTTATACAATATCCGCATGTGTACTGTGTACCCATAATGCACTGTCCTGGACCGAATGTGATGCAGTGGGTGAGAGGGAGTCAGACTACTCACCGATCACCTGACCGGTCAGTATGACACATCGGTATGTGGTGACATGTGCGCCCCCTATAGAGGAATGCCGTGTGCGCCCCCTATAGAGGAATGCCGTGTGCGCCCCCTATAGAGGAATGCCGTGTGCGCCCCCTATAGAGGAATGCCGTGTGCGCCCCCTATAGAGGAATGCCGTGTGCGCCCCCTATAGAGGAATGCCGTGTGCGCCCCCTATAGAGGAATGCCGTGTGCGCCCCCTATAGAGGAATGCCGTGTGCGCCCCCTATAGAGGAATGCCGTGTGCGCCCCCTATAGAGGAATGCCGTGTGCGCCCCCTATAGAGGAATGCCGTGTGCGCCCCCTATAGAGGAATGACGTGTGCGCCCCCTATAGAGGAATGCCGTGTGCGCCCCCTATAGAGGAATGCTGTGTACATCCATCCCCTATAGAGAAATGACGTGTGCGCCCCCTATAGAGGAATGCCGTGTGCGCCCCCTATAGAGGAATGACGTGTGCGCCCCCTATAGAGGAATGACGTGTGCGCCCCCTATAGAGGAATGCCGTGTGCGCCCCCTATAGAGGAATGCTGTGTACATCCATCCCCTATAGAGAAATGACGTGTGCGCCCCCTATAGAGGAATGCCGTGTGCGCCCCCTATAGAGGAATGCCGTGTGCGCCCCCTATAGAGGAATGACGTGTGCGCCCCCTATAGAGGAATGCCGTGTGCGCCCCCTATAGAGGAATGCCGTGTGCGCCCCCTATAGAGGAATGCTGTGTACATCCATCCCCTATAGAGAAATGACGTGTGCGCCCCCTATAGAGGAATGCCGTGTGCGCCCCCTATAGAGGAATGCCGTGTGCGCCCCCTATAGAGGAATGCCGTGTGCGCCCCCTATAGAGGAATGCCGTGTGCGCCCCCTATAGAGGAATGCCGTGTGCGCCCCCTATAGAGGAATGCCGTGTGCGCCCCCTATAGAGGAATGCCGTGTGCGCCCCCTATAGAGGAATGCCGTGTGCGCCCCCTATAGAGGAATGACGTGTGCGCCCCCTATAGAGGAATGCCGTGTGCGCCCCCTATAGAGGAATGACGTGTTTGTACCCTATAAAAAAAGGCAGAATCCGCCTGTGCATAAAATGCAGTCTATGGCACGGACGGAGGAATCCGGGGTGGGTGATCCGCCTGGATTCCGTAGTATGCATGTACCCTAACAATTCCTTCTATACTTTTTATCTATTCAGTCTCCTTCCCCCAGTTCTCAGCTGCTGCTTTCTGTTGAAAATACTAAAATCTGTGTGGGAGCTTTTCTCTCTGTCTCCCCTTCTGAGACGGCTGATGTAAAAAAAAGTCCCTATCTGCAACTTTACAATGCTGGGAGGGATAATCACAGTGAGGTCAAAGCTACAGATACAGCCTGCTGGGGACTTCGGCCGTATCGGAAGGAATTGTTAGTCTCCCCATGGGCAGCCACATATGAAATGCGCGCAGCACACCAGTTAGGTTTTCCATATGACATTATTAGCTCTGCAGCGCTGATTCTGCCTGTCTGATCATTTTTTTATCTGTCATATAATGCTGATAATGTCTTCTGGGACACTGGGGACGGGCCCAAAGCCTGCAGTATATAGGTATGTCCCCTCCTGGTGACCTGCACCTTCTGTGTTCCCCCAGCCCTGCACATCACCAGGGGTGGACATAGCTATATACTGAAGGCTCTGGGCCCGTCCCCAGTGCTCCAGAAGACATCATCATCATGTATGTGTAATGTCCCCAGTGCTCCAGAAGACATCATCATCATCATGTATGTGTAATGTCCCCAGTGCTCCAGAAGACATCATCATCATGTATGTGTAATGTCCCCAGTGCTCCAGAAGACATCATCATCATGTATGTGTAATGTCCCCAGTGCTCCAGAAGACAGCATCATCATGTATGTGTAATGTCCCCAGTGCTCCAGAAGACATCATCATCATCATGTATGTATAATGTCCCCAGTGCTCCAGAAGACATCATCATCATCATGTATGTATAATGTCCCCAGTGCTCCAGAAGACATCATCATCATCATGTATGTGTAATGTCCCCAGTGCTCCAGAAGACATCATCATCATCATGTATGTGTAATGTCCCCAGTGCTCCAGAAGACAGCATCATCATCATGTATGTGTAATGTCCCCAGTGCTCCAGAAGACATCATCATCATGTATGTGTAATGTCCCCAGTGCTCCAGAAGACAGCATCATCATCATGTATGTGTAATGTCCCCAGTGCTCCAGAAGACATCATCATCATCATGTATGTGTAATGTCCCCAGTGCTCCAGAAGACATCATCATCATCATGTATGTGTAATGTCCCCAGTGCTCCAGAAGACAGCATCATCATCATGTATGTATAATGTTCCCAGTGCTCCAGAAGACAGCATCATCATCATGTATGTATAATGTCCCCAGTGCTCCAGAAGACATCATCATCATGTATGTGTAATGTCCCCAGTGCTCCAGAAGACATCATCATCATGTATGTGTAATGTCCCCAGTGCTCTAGAAGACATCATCATCATCATGTATGTGTAATGTCCCCAGTGCTCTAGAAGACATCATCATCATCATCATGTATGTGTAATGTCCCCAGTGCTCTAGAAGACATCATCATCATCATGTATGTGTAATGTCCCCAGTGCTCTAGAAGACAGCATCATCATGTATGTGTAATGTCCCCAGTGCTCTAAAAGACATCATCATCATGTATGTATAATGTCCCCAGTGCTCCAGAAGACATCATCATCATCATGTATGTGTAATGTCCCCAGTGCTCCAGAAGACATCATCATCATCATCATCATCATGTATGTGTAATGTCCCCAGTGCTCTAGAAGACATCATCATCATCATGTATGTGTAATGTCCCCAGTGCTCTAGAAGACATCATCATCATGTATGTGTAATGTCCCCAGTGCTCTAGAAGACAACATCATCATCATGTATGTGTAATGTCCCCAGTGCTCCAGAAGACAACATCATCATCATGTATGTGTAATGTCCCCAGTGCTCCAGAAGACAACATCATCATCATGTATGTGTAATGTCCCCAGTGCTCCAGAAGACATCATCATCATGTATGTATAATGTCCCCAGTGCTCCAGAAGACATCATCATCATGTATGTGTAATGTCCCCAGTGCTCTAGAAGACAACATCATCATGTATGTGTAATGTCCCCAGTGCTCTAGAAGACAGCATCATTATATGTACAAAATGGCAGAAATAAAGAGAACTGGGCCTCAAATAAGAAAGGACCAGAGGTAATAAGGCCATATGGGAAAGCTAATCCATGTATTCATACGTTGCCTTTCGCTCACATCTTCCCACGCTCGGTTGAATTTGATGATATTTTTCATTCCATACACTGCTTTTAGGGGCTACTGAACCCGGCCTGAGGTGGGACGTCCGGGACGTCCCTTCACATCCTTTGTGCATTTATAGGGATGGCGCCAATAAGTGTTTTTGATGGTATTATAAAAACAAATATGAACAAGCACCAAAATACGAGAGTGCTCGATTTCAGTAATGAGCCAGACAGGAATCTATGGGAGACTCCATTATCTAACAGGTGATTCCCCGGCTTAGCAGAGCGGAGGATACCTGGTTAATCTGAAGGAGACACTCAGGGGGTTACGTTAACCCCCAAAGTGTCAGGGCTGTGTTCTGTTGGTGGGGAGAGGAGTGGAGAAATTATACTTCCAGGTCCGGCCTTCCATCTGTCTTCACTATTGCTGTTCAGCCAATTAGTGTGGGGTCCTGTCTTGGCCGAGCTATGACAGTGAAGACCCCCCCAGTGAGTATACTTTCTCTGCACTCCCCCCCCCCCAACCATGTGGTTTATAGTATACCCGTCACAGCTGGACCTTTTGGATCAGTCGAGAGATCCTCTGCTAATCCAGAAGCTCAGATCTCGCTGGGAACACAATCAGGTGATAAAATGCGTTATCTGGTTACGTTTCCACATCCGTGGAGACACGACCTTCCAGATTAGCAGAGCTGATCTAGAAGGTCCAACCGTGAGGTATACTGTGAGGCTGGGGAAATGCATTCTCAGCCAGCTTTTTGTACATGGGCACCAGAGCAGCAGGCAGCCCTCGCCCGAGCACCCCGATACTGCAGCCAATACTATACAGTCCATACAACTCTAACCTCACAGACTTGTTCTCCTCACTCCTTTCTTCCACCACACAAAAAACGTCTGCCTCAAAGTCTGCAGCGCTATCAGGAATACCAGAACCAAAAGGCCTCCATTACAGTCAGCTTGTCTGGGTTGTGTCCATACAGAAGCCACAGTGCTGGTCTGAACACAGCCTTACCTCCTGAAATAACTGACTATTCCAGGAACAGTCTACAAGTCACAGTAGCGTGTGAACAATTTCATAGAAGGAATCAATAACCTGTAATAAAACAATGGAAACAACTAGAGATATAATGGGCTGTATGAAGAGCAACGCTGCAGCAAGTATGGGACAACAGGGCTGCGGTACAGAAGGTGGAAGCAATCTCTAGTGGACAGGACAATGAGTGCCAGCTGCTCTTTCTGGTCTGGTAACTGTAATAACAGGCTGCCATGAAGCTTTGATCCAGCCTACAAAGTAACTGACCATGCGACAGCTAAATCCCCTTCTCATCCTGTTGTCTGATGACGTTCTGCGGCAACAATCAGCAGTTCCATACCTGGGCTATGTTTTCCCCAGCACTCTCTAGGCTGTCATCTGTGTGTTCCTCCTCTTTTCGTACATCATATGTCTCAGGGTAGATGGATACAGACCGAGTTTGCTCCTCCTCCTCATCAAGGGTAAATTTCAGAAGGTCAAAGTACCACAAGCGCGGTATATACACGTCATCCCCGGATGCACCAGATTTTCTTGAAGATTCCACTTTCTTTAATTCTTTTTTGAACACGGTTCTTAAGTTGGCAATCTTATGTTTAACAAGATCTACGTTGGCCGAGGGACAGACGGTCTTACACAGACTGAGCAGCGTCTTGTAAGCTTCAGCTTTTTTCTGTCTGTTGGAATAATCTGCGCATTTCACTTTCCACAAGCAAGGAAAAGATTGGTAGGCCTCAATAAATTCTTTTAAGAAATCAGGGTTCATAAATATCTCGGTGGACATTTTCTTCTTTGTAACAATTACCTATAAAGATATACTATGAATTATAAGATTGCCTTCTTTCCAACATTACATAATATACTGTATGCTCTATGACTCTAGGAGGGGACAGCAACCACAAGGGTTATGTCTACTTATTGTCCATCACTACAGGAAAGGAGAAGCGCAGCTTGTCTGCTGCTTTGGCCTCCTCAAGAGAACATCTCGGGCAGTCCCTTCTCATCACAGGGACTATTTGGGGACCTAGTCTTCCACCATGTGATTAGGGCACTATGGCCAGAGCGGCTGTCTGTGTCACAGTGTTATGGTGGATAACTATATGGGTCAGGAAGAAATGAATGAACACTGGTGCAAAGAACAGCAAGAAGGTCAACCATAGTGACCACCCAGAGAGCGGAGCAGGAAGAGTTCTGAGGGAGAACAGCAACGGAGCTGAACAGAAAGTGTTCTGAGGGCACCATAACAGAGGAGCGTCATGCAATAGAAATTCAGTACATCAATGAGACTAAAGGCCATACTAAACCGCCCAATCACCAACGTACACAAGCGCCAATCTGCTAGATCCTATTACACAGCTCAATAATCGTGCAGCAAGGGATAGATATAGATATATTAGTGATGTCCATGCAGCCCTGGCTGCATATGTATGTATATATATCCCGTTAGTGAGGTCTGTGCAGTCCTTGCTAATATATATATTAGCAAGGACTGCACGGACCTCACAAACGAGATATATATACATACATATGCAGCCAGGGCTGCACAGGCATCACTAACCTATGTATTATATATATATACACATACACAGGTTAGTGATGCCTGTGCAGCCCTGGCTGCATATGTATGTACATATATCTCGTTAGTGAGGTCCGTGCAGTCCTTGCTAATATATATATATATATATATATATATATATATATATATAATATATATTAGCAAGGACTGGGAGAAGTTTCCCAGGATTGAATCCTGCTTTTTCCCGCATCCTGGGAGAAGTGGCACAGAGCGGAGCAGTGTGGGAAGCCCGGCGGCGCGATCAGCAGAGCGCCAATCAAATGAAGCGTTTGCTTCGTTGAGCGCTTCGGCTCATCTCTAGTGTCTATATATAAGTATCGTTAGTGACATCTGTGCAGCCATTGACCTAGTGTGACATAATAAACCTATACTTACCTCTCCGTGCTCCTGTGTGTTCTTCCAGCTCCTGCCCTCAGGAGGTCTCTGAAGAGAAAGGCCGCCCTGTCAATTACTGGCCGAGACGGGGCAGAAGCGAGGACGACATTGGGGAGCGCAGAGATGTATCCACAGGTTTATTATTATTTCGCTCATTAATAAACAGTCGGCCATACAGATATTACACGCAGCAATGTGCGCCCGATGGCCGATGATTCTTAGGCTGAACAAACAACGACCAGCCGATGATCATTTCATCAGCTGATCACGGTCTTTATTACGCAGAGCCGTAATCTGCTGAATCGTCCTGATTTGGCCCCTAGGGCCCCATTACAGATTTCAGAGACCACAGCCAGGAATGGATGTGACAAGAGGAGAAATCTCAGTCTTTCCTTTATGACCTGTACTCTGGTTATAGTCTCTTCCTGGCTTTGGCTTCAATGATCTGTCAGATGTCTGTGTAATGGGGCCCTTATCTTAGGATTCTTGATGGGACACATAAGTGGTTTCAAGTTTTTTAGAGCACAGATCCTTTTATATAGTTTTTTTTCACATTAATTTTACTTTTTAAAGGACCGTTTAATAGTATTGCTCACATGACGGAAGACTTTTGTAACGTCAGGTAGGGTTCATCTTGAATAATGCAGATCTTGCTATCTGAATATGTATCCTGTGTATACATGTATGTATGTGGGTATGCAAAAGGTCCCAGGACCGGTGGCAGCACAACACAAATCATAACACTAATGTCATACACATGTTCTATACATAGGCCATAGGAAGTTAAAATGGCCTCTGCAGTTTTACAGCTTTTCTGTCTTGTTCACCCCCTCCGGATGCTAAAAAGGTGCTAGTCGGAGTCCTCTCCTTCTTGCTCATAGCTCTTTCCCCCTCCCTTCAGAGACATGGATCATGTGACCTCAGTCTCTGCAGCTGCACTGAGGAGAGCGTGCTGTGTGAGCCTGCAGTGCTGTGAGATACAGGAGACACATGTGGTGGATGGTCAGGTGCGCTGCAATAGCCGGCTACCGGAGGACAACGAGCACGATCAATGGAGCGCGTAGCAGGCCTGTCTGCCCAGGGGACGTCCCGACCACACATGTACACAGTACAACATGTTCTGCAATACCTGAATACTTTATTCGGGTTTCATATTAAAAGTTCTCTCCCCTTGGAGGAGAGGATAACATGTCCTCCGTCTCTGCAGTGTTCCAGGTTGTAATTGGTAACCCAGTCCACGTCATGCACGAACATCACCACTCCGGTTAAGTGTTCTGTGCCGCAGCGTGGATCCAGCCTTCTTTTCTCATACATAGCACAGCAGAGGCACACAGTGTGCCGGCAGCTGTACCCAAAGGCCTGTGAATCTCCCTGACCCCCGGAGTTGGCGCTGTATGGTCCAGCACTGCTCAGGTTCTTGACTAGGCCCTGTGTACACCTATTTTAGCAGATGTGGCCCCTGTCTGATTGCGGCTACTCATTTGATAGGGTTTCCTAATAAAGCTGACATTTCCATGAGGTTCAGCGAGTAATAGGGGACAGAGGTTCTCATGAATCAGTGTATTCCTATGTGATGCAGCTTCAGCCGTCTCCTTAGGTTTCTGCTTGCCAGTTCTTATAAGCTGGAGGAAAGGTAGAGCAATACAAAAGCAGCTTTGTGAGTGAGCTCAGTGTGAGTGCGGGCAGCCAGCACGAGCGGTGATGCAACTCTGCAGCTAACCCCTGTAAGTGAGCACAGAATCGCCCCGCTGGATCCCTGTGCGAGTAGGGTGGCATGGTGCCCCTTTACCAGGGGACATTGGTGTAAGCGCTCCTGACTTTACATCAAGTGTCACCTGCTCATCTACCTGGAATCTGTACACAGACAGGGCACCATCTAAGCACACAGCGACACTGCTCAGTGGTTCTTCTATATGTAACTGCTGTTTGGCTCCACCACATGTATCATGCAGCCCGTCAGCTGCACTCTCACACTTTGTTTGGAGGTTTTACTTGGTCTCAGTGCGACCATTTTAATGCATACCTGGTAAAAGTTGCTTTATAATATTTTGGATTCTATTTCTGTGCATACTTTTTATTTGAGTCCGGTAGACTTCTGTTCTTATCACTGTAAGGCTACATTCACACAGACCGGATCCGCAGCAGATTTGATGCGGTGTTCAGTTTAGATCAAATCTGCTGCGATACTGTGTGTGAAGCTGCCCTAGAGACGTGAAGTTAGATTCACATGTAACAGAATCGCAGCGGATTTTACACTGAGATCGCAGCTAAATCTGCTGCAATTCCCCTCCTGTCAGTTTCAGTAGGATTACATAGACGCACCAGAAGTGTCATCCTGCTGAGTGTATGTAAGCGGCAGCCCCCTTAATCCTCGTGCAGCCTGGTGCATACATTACCCAGTTCGCGCTCTGGCTTGTTCTGAGGCTTCCAGCACCTGGATGTCTTGCTCAGCCAATCAGAGTGTTGCGGCAGGAAGTTAAATTCGCTGCGATTCCATTACATGTGACACTATCCTAACTGTAAGGACTCCAACTATATGACTGCATACCTGGTCCCTTAGAAGATAATCTCCTGAGCGACACGTTATCCAGGGCCTAATGATCAGCATGGAGGGTGGATTAGTAAGTAATGATACAATCCTGTAGTTCCCAGGAAGTCCATACAAAAACTTCGACTACACGTGCAAAGGCACAACCCTGCTGCAACAGCTGATTGACTCAGAACAGATGGGATAAAATTAATGATATTGCTAGTGAACTTGTATTATATAGCCAAAAAAAGTGCTTGTTAAAGGGAAGCATGTCACACAATCACCACACACACTACCCTGGTATAACTATGGCTATGTCCAGTATAGTATGTCTATGCAGTGCAGCAGCAATAAGCAGGCTAAAATACAGCAACAGGATAAATAATAGCAGTATTAGGCCATGTTCACACAATGTAATACAGCGGCTGTAGTTTACTATGGGTGTCCTGCGGGTGACACGGCCACATCGGCTGCAGGAGCATTATTTTCTTCCCGTTTGGATTGCACCTTTGGGTTGTGTCCGCACTCCTATTAAGCACTGAACACAACGTAATGTGCTGTATGGCCGCCAGCCGTCCCTCACATTGTGTGTACAACTATTTCCTGCAGCCGCTGTTCACCAAACTGCAGCCGTAGAAAATAGACATGCTCATAATTTTCTGCAGTTCAACAACGGCCATAATGAATGCACTGTATATACTGTGTGTACACACTATGGCCAATGTTGCATTGAAATCTATGAAAACGTATTAATTACCAATGGACATTCTTCTCACTGAAAAGAACGGACGTTGTTAACTAAATTAATACGTTGTGATATAAGATGCATTACAGAAATGTAAGGATTATCAGATATTGGTAAGTTAGAGGTCAGTGCTATGACCGATCCTTCCTTCTCAGGTTACACATACAGAACATGTAGCCGGACATGCAGCCGACACCAAAAATGCTAATATGAAAAAAATAAAAAAACAAACCTACATAATTACCAACCTTTGGCCGTCGTTTACAGTCAGCAAACACATCATAAACCAATAGTACAAGTGGATGCACAACACTAATATTTCTTACCAGACAAGAAAGCTTATTTCTCCCCACACCAGAGGAAACAGAAGCGAAGACCTTCCATACTCACAGCGCCTCCAGTCCACATTTAAAAAGGTTCGGAAGCGTCAAACAACCTTTTAATATCAGATTAAAAAATCAGTAGAAAAGAACAAAACTGGCACATTCCCTTTGTGACCCCGTCACCTCGGACGCCTATTTTGGCCTTCAGGACCCGGCCCCATTTTTAATTTTTGCGCTTTTTCCCTCCATGATCAGTGTTATCATTGCTCTGCCAAAAAAGTCTGCCTGAGGTGGACTATTAGATGGTCACCAACCAGACTGCAGGGAGGTAAGTATAAGACATCCCGCAGCCACACAAACTGATAGGGACCCCCACAGACAATCGGAGCGAGACTGGAGAGCAGCTCACTGACCGTAAAATGCTGCAGTCGGCACCGAAGGGGTTAATGGACGACAGCCTCCTGAGCTCACTTTATAGAGCCCCTTCCGAGATCATCACGATGAGGGAACTCCCTGCTTTTCATGAGGTTCTTGGATCATCATACAGCAAGGCGTTAAAAAAAAAGTGGTTTGCCCTTTAGCTGCTCAGTGCACCATAAAGAGGTAGTGCAGCCGTAAGCAATTATTCACTAAATAACACACAGTACAAAGTTATACAACTGTGTAATGTATGTTATGTTAGTGAATGGCCCCCTTCCCCGTGTTCCCCCCACCCACGCTAGACCTGAAGTGTAGTGCTCTATACTCCCCTGATTCGTGTTGACCCCCGTCCGCCATCTTGTGACGCTGATGCCATCTTCGGGCGGGCGGCCGAACCGCTCCGACCGTCCCTAGTGCCGGCTGCCCTCTGCTGTGATTGGCTGAGCAGCTGATGACGCAGAGGGCGGCCGGCACTAGAGACGGTCGGAGCAGTTCGGCCGGCTGCCCGAAGATGACATCATTGCCACAAGATGGCGGACAGGGGTCGACACGAATCAGGGAAGTATAGAGCACTACACTTCCGGGTCTAGCATGGGTGGGGGGGAAACACGGGGAAGGGGGCCATTCACTAACATAACATACATACATACGTTGTATACCTTTGCAATGTGTGTTATTTAGTGAATAATTGCTTACCGCCGCACTACTCCTTTAATAAGAGACAAACTAATCGGATATATATGTAGGAGCTGATATTTACCTGGGAGAAGTTGGTACACTCCCCAGCACTTTCGAGGCTGTCGTCTGTGTTCTCTTCCTCTTGTCGCACATCATATGCGTCTGGGAAGTGGTAGACGGGTTGTGGCTGTGGCTGAGCATCTTGGTCTATTGTGAATTTCAGAAGATCAAAGTACCAGAGCCGCGGTATATAGACTTCATCCCCCGAGGCGCCAGACTGTATCGATGACTCTACTTTCTTTAATTCCTTTTTAAACACTGTTCGCAAGTTTGCAATCTTATGTTTAACAAGTTCTACGGTGGCCGAGGGACAGACCGACTTACACAGACTGAGTAACTTCTCATAGGCTTCGGCCTTCTTCTGTCTGTTGGAATAATCCGAAGACTTCACTTTCCATAAGCACGGCAGCGAGCGGTACATTTCTATGAATTCTATTAGGAAGTCTGGGTTCATTAGGCATTCTGTCGACATTTTCTTCTTTTCGTATTAATCACCTACATCGAAACACAAACAGCGATCACTATAGTGAGATAGAGGGAGAGAGACAGCGAGTAATGCTGTAACCAAACATTGTTACCACTAGAAGAAAGTTATCATAAATCAACATTACTAGTAATTTCCCAATGTAATGATATTACCCAAAAAGACCTCCATCCCCACAGGTTTTATTAGAAAAATACTTACAATAGATCATAAACTGTTAGTGATTTGTTCCAAGATGTTATTAACCTCTAGACGACCCTGGACGTAAATGTACGTCCTGGCCGCCTGTCACCAGACGACACATTAGAGAATCTGTGTTCGGACCTATAGAATAATGGTATCATGTCACTGTTACAGTATGGTGCATTACGTAGACACAGAAACCCCCCAAAGACATATTGCATTCTATTTTCCAATTTCACCAATGTATATTTCCATAAATAATAGTTGGGGTTCCATCATACATGTTATGGTAGAATGAAAGACGCCATTACACAGTACACCTATCCCTCAAAGTGCTGGAGCTCTTAGAAGGGGGAGGAAAAAACGAAAGCACAAAAATGAAAATTGGCGCCGTTCACTGGGTCATTTTGGGCTGGATCCTCAAAGGGTTAATATACTCTTATGTACTGTTTAACCAATAGTGTGTGTATGGGGGGGGGGGGCTTGTTCTTTTTAATCAACTGTGTCAGAAAGTTATATAGATTAGAAATTTATATCTATTTAATAATCTTTCAGTACTTATCAGCTGCTGTATGTCCTGCAGGAAGTGGTGTATTCTCTCCAGTCTGACACAGTGCTCTCTGCTGCCACCTCTGTCCATGTCAGGAACTGTCCAGAGCAGGAGAGTTTTTCTATGGGGATTTGCTGCTGCTCCGGACAGTTCCTGACATGGACAGAGGTGGTAGCAGAGAGCACTTAGTGTTAGAACAGGGCGGCACTTCCGCCTCAACAGCTGCTTTCCGCACCTACTGTTCCCTCCTCTCATCTAGGTAGCAGGCTGTATCCCTGTTTTCCAGACGGTACTCTGGCTGTCTCCACCTTCCCCACGGAACGGGAAGGCAACGGGAGTCAAATGCCGATGGTTCGAACCAACCTGAAAATTAGCGCTGTTCGATCATCTCTACTCCTAAACACTTTTTCCATAATAATTTGGAACAGTGTAAAGCACCACATAGTGAGAATAATGGAGACGCCAGACAAGTTACTGACAGGAGACCTATGACCGCCACACCTACGACATTTGCAGCAGATATTCATTCCACGGCTCTTACCACATTCACACAGTAGAATGAAGCTCTGCGGCAATAATGCAGAGCCATCGACTAACTGTACTGAGTATCATGGAGGATATCACAACAAACTCGCTGCAAATATGTACATGTGAACACGCCCTAAGAGAAGATATATGAGAGGGAGACAACACAGTCTGTATGATAGAAATAACACACTAGTTCTAGGGGTTTGCTATAGGCCCCCACATATAGCATTATCAGTAGAGAAACAAACTGGGAAAATAAAACTTATGCATCTTATAAAGGGAACAGGTTTTCTACTGCTGGAGATAATTATCCCTCAAAATGATGCAGTACCCGACAAGAGGGGGCCGCCCCGCTGGACGTAGAGGAAGTACCCGACAAGAGGGGGCCGCCCCGCTGGACGTAGAGGAAGGACCCGACAAGAGGGGGCCGCCCCGCTGGACGTAGACGAAGGACCCGACAAGAGGGGGCCGCCCCGCTGGACGTAGACGAAGGACCCGACAAGAGGGGGCCGCCCCGCTGGACGTAGACAAAGAACCCGACAAGAGGGGGCCGCCCCGCTGGACGTAGACAAAGAACCCGACAAGAGGGGGCCGCCCCGCTGGACGTAGACGAAGGACCCGACAAGAGGGGGCCGCCCCGCTGGACGTAGAGGAAGTACCCGACAAGAGGGGGCCGCCCCGCTGGACGTAGAGGAAGTACCCGACAAGAGGGGGCCGCCCCGCTGGACGTAGAGGAAGGACCCGACAAGAGGGGGCCGCCCCGCTGGACGTAGACGAAGGACCCGACAAGAGGGGGCCGCCCCGCTGGACGTAGACGAAGGACCCGACAAGAGGGGGCCGCCCCGCTGGACGTAGACGAAGGACCCGACAAGAGGGGGCTGCCCCGCTGGACGTAGACGAAGGACCCGACAAGTGGGGGCTGCCATCGCTGGTCGTGGACGCAGGACCCGACGAGGGGCCGCCCCACTGGATTTAGATGCAGGGCCCGACAAGAGGTCCCCCCCCTCGCTGGACGTAGGACCCTACAAGAGGGGACCCCCAATGGACGAAGACAAAGGAGCCGACAAGAGGGGCCACCCCGCTGGACAGTTCAGCCTTTGAAACTGCCAAGTGCGATGCTGCTGCTGGAGGTTGCATGCACAAGCCCAAATCTAATATATAAAGAGATTCTTTACTGTAAGAGTAGTGAAATTATGGCACTCTGCCACAAAAAGTAGTCATAATGGGAGCCTAGCTGCATTTTTGGGGAGACGTCCAACATCTAATAACTATAATCTATGATATAAGGTTAGTTATTAGTAGTCATTAGATGCTTGGTCCAGGGATTGAGCCAGATTGCTAGGTCTGAGGTCAGGGAGGAGAACTGGCTGCTACCTCCGGGGTTTAGGGTACAAACACACACACCGTATATGCAGCAGATCTGCAGAAGATTTGGTGTTGCAGATTTGATGCTGTGTTCAGTTATTTAGATCTAATCTGCTGCGTATTTGCTGCGTGTTTGTTGCGTATTTGCTGCGTATCGCAGCAGTAAATAAGCTGCGTATACGGTGTGTGGGTTTATACCCTTAATCCATCTTCCTCTTCATCCATCCAGCGCTGCTTGCTTTTTTCCAGAGCAGTTTTAAGAAATTAAAGTGGAGCTGTTCTTGGTTTCTTGTTAGTTGACGGGCGACATAAAATGTATGTGCCTTTCATATACTCACCGATTTGCATCCAATTTTTTATTTAAAGTGACTGTATATTACTAACTAGCGCAGTGGTGCCATCTATTGGAAGTAGAATCCCAGTAAAACAATGCTGGCCAACAAAAAAACTGAGCCACTTGTTCTTAGTAGTTCTGTGGTGTAACAATTCTGCCCCATTCCCTTCAATAGAACTGAGCTGCAATACCGCTCACAAACTGAAGACAAGTGTGGCGCACCTACATTGGTGGCAGCGGAGAGGCCCATACTGCCACTTTTTAACATATATTGTGACTTCATTTAACATATAAATCTTTAACCCCTTAAGGACAGAGCTAATTTTTACACACTTTCTCCTTGTGTTTACAATGAGTGCTTATTTTTTGCGACACCAATTGTTTTTTGTAATGACACTTCATTTTTCCATCAAATATGCAGGGGGTGGATTATTTATGTGGTGAAATTGAAAGAAAGAAAAAAATAAATAAAAATGGATGTATGTGTGCGCATCAGTTTTAATCTGTTTTTCCATTGACTTCCATTATAAAAGAAAGGGATGAACACAGTTTTTTTAGCGTACACAAAAATGTGGTCGACCACGTGGAAGTCGATATGGTAGATAAATCCCGGCACTCACGATTTTAATAATGCTACTTTTATTTAAGTGAATAAAGCAGGTACCTGCAATCCCTTAAATAAAAGAAGCATTATTCAAATCGTGAGTGCCGGGATTTATCTACCATATCGACTGGGACCATCTCCTACCACGAGCACCACTACTGCCCAGAGTGCAGTCTTCTTCTATTGCTGACCACATGGAAGTCAACAAAAAACAAAAAAAACGGATATACACAAATGCATCTGTTTTTTGCATAAAATGGATGGAGAGAAAAAAAAAAAAAAAAAAAAATGCTGTGTGAACCCAGCCTAAGGGTGCATTCACATGAACAGGATCCGCAGCAGATTTGACACTGTGTTCAGTTATTTAGACCAAATATGTTGTGTATCCGCTGCGATATGGTGTGTGAAGCTACCCTTACAGTTTACCGTGCAAGATAAGGAATATGATATTACTGTGATAATACCAGGATTGCTGAGAGAGATCAATACAGTACCTAAGAAGCGGCTAAGGAAATCAAGGATGCTTAGAGTGGTTATTATTAGCAAACTCAGTCCATGGCAGCAGAGGGACCCAATCATCTAGACAGGTTGAGTCGTCATGCCAAAGATAGTTGCCCAAAACCTGATTCACCCCCATTCCACCTGACCTGATTGGCCAAAGACAGGTCCAACTTAATTTGGAACTGGAAAAAGAGCACGCCAGAACTCGGAGGTGAACTGAGCCCCCCCTGTCGGACACTATATAGGCTGGCATACCATGTAGACAGAAGATGTATGGAGAGAATAGGGAGGCCAGTTTGGATGCCAAAAGGAATACCTGATAAAGGCGTGAAATGTGCCAACTTAGAAAATCGATCAGGCACAACCCAGATTACAGTGCTTCCAGATGAGAGAGGTAGATCGGTGACAAAGGTCATGGTGACATGCGACTAGGGATTTTCTGGCAACAAGAGACCCATAATCTGGAAAAGTGACCACAAAATCTTTTAACATCTTGAGTAGGGGTTGCCACCAATAATGCTGAAAAAGGAGACCAAGGGACCTGTGTACACCTGAATGGCCAGCAATACTGGAAGCATGGCACAGAGATTTGTTTCCTTAAGCATGGTGACACAGGCATGGCCGAAAGTTTTGGCACCCCTAAAGTATTGCACATATTTTGTTATACACGTGTTTATTTACTTTGTGTGTATTGGAACACACAAACAGGAAAAAAGGCAAATTTTACATAATTTCAGACAAAACTCCAAAAAATGGGGCAATCTACTTAATATTTGGTTGCACACACTGTGCTTCCCATCAAGAAGCAATTATTAAGACTGTTCTAAGATGGTACTATACGCCTTCCAGGTACTATACGCCTTCCAGTCTACATTTAATCTATCCTTAGTCATCAGGTCTATGCTGGAGAAGATGCGGCAAATGAGGCTCTCTACTACATTCTCTTGGAAGGTCCCAAAATTAAACCTATTTGGAAAGCATGCAATCACACTTTTAAATCGCTTAAAGGAGAAGTCCGGCAAAAATTTTTATTGAAGTATTGTATTGTCCCCCAAAGGTTATACAAATCATAAATGTACACTTATTACGGGAAATGCTTATAAAGTGTTGTTTCCCCTGGCCTTACTACTGCATCAAAGCTTCACTTTCTGGATAACACGGTGATGTCACTACCTGGATAACACGGTGATGTCACTACCTGGATAACACGGTGATGTCACTACCTGGATAACACGGTGATGTCACTACCTGGATAACACGGTGATGTCACTACCTGGATAACACGGTGATGTCACTACCTGGATAACACGGTGATGTCACTACCTGGATAACACGGTGATGTCACTACCTGGATAACACGGTGATGTCACGACTCCCAGAGCTGTGCGGGCTGTGGCTGCCGGAGAGGATGATGGCAGGGGGACACTGAGCATCCCTCTGCCATCATCCTCTCCAGCAGCCACAGCCCGCACAGCTCTGGGAGTCGTGACATCACCATGTTATCCAGGAAGTGACATCCCCATTTTATCCAGGTAGTGAAGCCTTGATGCAGTAGTAGGTGCAGGGAAAAAA
The DNA here is from genome assembly GCF_027789765.1 of Dendropsophus ebraccatus. Taxonomy (NCBI): domain Eukaryota; kingdom Metazoa; phylum Chordata; class Amphibia; order Anura; family Hylidae; genus Dendropsophus; species Dendropsophus ebraccatus. The sequence continues at coordinate 74,117,713 of NC_091468.1, read as the reverse complement.
ACAAAAAACCCTTTATAAGCATTTTCTGCAATAAGTGTATATTGGTCATTTGTATAACTTTTGGGGGGGGGGGGGGGGGGGGGGGAAGTACAATACTTTAATAAAAATTTCGCCAGACTCCTCCTTTAACCCCTTAACCCTTTCAGGACCAAGGCAAATTTTATGAATATGACCTATGTCACTTTATTCATCAAAAACTTGGGAATGCTTTTACCAATCCTTCTGATTCCAAGATTGTTCTTTTGTTACATATTCTACTTTATGTTAGTGGTAAATTTGAGTTGATAGCTTTAGAATTTTTTTGTGAAAAAACTCCAAAATGTTGTTAAAAATGTAAAAAAAGCACATTCTCTACATTTGAAAGTCTCTGCCAATAAGGAAAATAGTAATACTACATTCATTATTTATTAATTCATATCTATAACATGTCTACTTTATATTAAAAGCATTTGGTGAACATGCTTTTACTTATTTGGGATGTTAGAGGCCGTAAATGTTTAGTAGCAATTTTCAAAATGTTCGTGAAAATTTCAAACTCAGAAATTCTTTAGGCACCAGTTCAGTTTTGGAGTATATTTTAGAGGCCTGTATACTAAAACCCCCCACAATTCAACCCATTTTGAAATCTTCACTCTTTCAAGTATTTAAATTTACATTCATTCAGTTATTTAACCCTTTCTGCATTTCACAGGAATAACTGCAAAGTAAGAGTGAAAAGTTAAAATTTGCATTTTCTTTCCAGAGATTCCAATGTAATCCTATGTGTTTTTTTACAAAACCAATTACCGTTACTGATCCACCAAAGCCAGCAATTGCCGATGCTGGACCCCCTTTGGGGGTCCAGTGGCAGTTACACTAAACTGTCAGCTATCAGCTGAAAGTTTAGTTGCAGCTTCCGGTCACTGTTTGTCTAAACAGTGAGCATCTGAAGCAGGTCAGTACATTTACTGACTTTTGCTTGAAAGGGTTAAGGACGGGGCCCATTTTTGTTTTTGCGTTTTCAGTTTTTCCTCCTTGTGTTTAAAAGGCCATAGCACTTGCATTTTTCCACCTAGAAACCCATATGAGCCCTTATTTTTTGTGCCACTAATTGTACTTTGCAATGGCGGCTGAATTTTTGCATTTGGTACACTACGAAACCAGAAAAAAATTCAAAGTGTGGTGAAATTGAAAAAAAAAAAAACGCATCTCTTTTATTTGGGGGAACTGTGTTTTTACACCATTTGCCCTGGGGTAAAACTGACTTGTTATGCATGTTCCTCAAGTCGTTACGATTAAAACGATGTATAACATGTATAACTTATATTGTATCTGATGGCCTGTAAAAAATTCAAACCATTGTTAACAAATATATGTTCCTTAAAATCGCTCCATTCCCGGCTTATAGCGCTTTTATCCTTTAGTCTATGGGGCTGTGCGAGGTGTCATTTTTTGCGCCATGATGTGTACTTTCTATCGGTACCTTGATTGATCAGGAATGTGATTAATTAATAGTTCGGGCGATTACGCACGCGGCGATACCAAACATGTTTATTTATTTATTTGTTTACTTTTATTTAAAACCTGGGAAAAGGGGGGTGATTCAGACTTTTATTAGGGGAGGGGGCTTTTTACTATAAACACTTTTTTTTTTTTTTACACATATACTAGAAGCCCCCCTGGGGGACTTCTAGTATATATATACTTTGATCTCTCATTGAGATCTTTGCTGTATAGACACACAGCAAAGATCAATGAGATAGGCACTCGTTTTACTTCCGGCTATAACTATAACACGCTATTGGAAATCGGATAAGATCCCTACATTCCATGAAGTCATAAATACAGTAAACACAACCCGTATGTATGAAAAAATATATTATATACAAAACCAGTCATTCTCCAAATACAGCAAAATTTGGAACCTCTGGATAATAAGTAGACTATACTCATCTTAACACACAGAACATATACCGCGACTAATTCCACACAGCGTTAATGTGGAATAACGGTGTTACCTTGTCCTTAGCTCATTTTGTTCAATATAGATACATATGGTTTGATCAACCTTGTTATTTACCTTCAGTTTTTCTTATGCATGTTTTTATATAAAATAAAAACAAAAAAAAAAAAAAAAAATACTTGAAATCAATGGCTTCCTATAACCATCAGCAGCTTCTTACACGTCTCAGCTGGGATTCTGGACCACTCTTCTTTTGCAAACTGCTGCAAGTCTCCCATATTTGAAAGATGCTTCTCCCAACAGCTATTTTAAAGGGAATGTACCATCAGGCCTGGGCTGAACCACTGGATGCAGGCCGACACACCTTCAGTGGGAGGAAACCCCCACCCCTCTATGATACAGCTCCATTGATTCTAGTGGAGCACTGTCATAGAGGGGCAGGGGTTTCCTCCCACTGGTGGTGGGTCGGCCTGCATCCAGTGCTCCAGCCCAGGCCTGATGGTACATTCCCTTTAAGGTCTCTCCACAGGTGTTCAATGGGATTTAGATCCAGACTCATTGCTGCCACTCTCCAGCGCTTTGTTTTCATCCATTTCGGGGGCTTTTTGAAGTATGTTTGGGGCCATTGTTCTGCTGGAAGATCCATAACGTAGGATGCAAACCCAGCTTTCTGACACTGGGCCCTACATTGCCACCCAAAATCCTTTGGTAATCTTCAGATTTCATGATGCTTTGCACACAGTGAAGGCACCTAGTTCCAGAGGCGGCAAAACAACTTTGAACCTCCACCATATGCGACTGTAGGTCCTGTGTTCTTTTCTTTGTAGGCCTCATTCCCTCCACCATATGCGACTGTAGGTTCTGTGGTCTTTTCATTGTAGGCCTCATTCCCTCCACCATATGCGACTGTAGGTTCTGTGGTCTTTTCATTGTAGGCCTCATTCCCTCCACCATACGCGACTGTAGGTCCTGTGTTCTTTTCTTTGTAGGCCTCATTCCTTTACCATATGCGACTGTAGGTCCTGTGTTCTTTTCATTGTAGGGCTCATTCCCTCCACCATATGCGACTGTAGGTCCTGTGTTCTTTTCATTGTAGGGCTCATTCCCTCCACCATATGCGACTGTAGGTCCTGTGGTCTTTTCATTGTAGGGCTCATTCCCTCCACCATATGCGACTGTAGGTTCTGTGGTCTTTTCATTGTAGGGCTCATTCCCTCCACCATATGCGACTGTAGGTCCTGTGTTCTTTTCTTTGTAGGCCTCATTCCTTTACCATATGCGACTGTAGGTCCTGTGTTCTTTTCATTGTAGGGCTCATTCCCTCCACCATATGCGACTGTAGGTTCTGTGGTCTTTTCATTGTAGGCCTCATTCCCTCCACCATATGCGACTGTAGGTTCTGTGGTCTTTTCATTGTAGGCCTCATTCCCTCCACCATACGCGACTGTAGGTTCTGTGGTCTTTTCTTTGTAGGCCTCATTCCCTCCACCATACGCGACTGTAGGTCCTATGTTCTTTTCTTTGTAGGCCTCATTCCTTTACCATATGCGACTGTAGGTCCTGTGTTCTTTTCATTGTAGGGCTCATTCCCTCCACCATATGCGACTGTAGGTTCTGTGGTCTTTTCATTGTAGGGCTCATTCCCTCCACCATACGCGACTGTAGGTTCTGTGGTCTTTTCATTGTAGGCCTCATTAAGTTTTCGGTAAACAGTAGAATGATGTGCTTTACTAAAAAGCTCTGTCTCATCTGTCCACAAGATGTTTTCCCAGAAGGATTTAGGCTTACTTACATACATTTTGGCAAACCGCTTTTTAGGTCTCTGTGTCAGCAGCGGGGTCCTCCTGGGCCTGCTGTCAGTGACATTTTATGCAAATGTCGATGGATAGTTCGAGCCGACACTGATGCACCCTGCGCCTGCAGGACAGCTTGAATTTCTTTGGAACGTTATTGGGGCTGCTTATCCACCATCTGGACTATCCTGTGTTGCAACCTTTTATCAATTTTTCTTCTTCTCTGTCCACGTCCAGGGAGATTAGCTACAGTGCCATGGGTTGTAAACTTCTTGTTTATGTTGCGCACCATGGACAAAGGAACATGTCCTGGAGATCTCTGGAGATGGACTTTGAGATTGTTGATATTTTTCCACAATTTTGTTTGTCAAGTCCTCAGACAGTAGTCTTCTCTTCTTTCTGTTCTCTATACTTAGTATGGCACACAGAGACAATGCAAAGATTGAGTCAACTTCTCTCCTTTTTATATGGTTTCAGGACTGATCTTTAAATTGCTCACACCTGTTGCTCATTCAAACTCACCTGTGATAAGCATCACAGGCTTGAAACAAAGTTATTTACCCTCATACCCTGCCTTTTTTCCCCTCTGTTTTTTGTGTTGTTCCAATACACACAAAGGAAATAAACATGTATATAACATAGGAATACTTCCTTTCCTGGAAAGAAATCAGGGGTGCCAAAACCTTTGGCCATGACAGAAGAACATGCTGAGGATCTGGGACCAAGCCTTTGACGTCCGATGGTCCAGACCATGGGTCTCCAAACTGCGGCCCTCCAGCTGTTGCAAAACTACATTTCCCATCATGCCTGGACAGCCAAATCCAAGGCTTAAGCTGTCCAGGCATGATGGGAGTTGTGGTTTCGCAACAGCTGGAGGGCCGCAGTTTGGAGACCCATGGTCTAGACAGTGCATCAGCCTTAATGTTCTTGGCTGTTGGTCGAAAAAGGAAACTAAAACGAAAGAAGAGGGACCAACAGGCCTAATAGGGATTCAGATGCTGAGTGGTCTGCAGATACATAACATTTTTGTGATCTGTATAGACTGTCACTAAATGGAGTGCCCCTTCGAGAAGATGTCTAAAATATTCCACGGCCAGCTTGATAGCTCTCTGTCTCCAATGGAGCAATTCCTCTTGGCAGTAGAGGTCTTAGAGAAAAATCTGCAAGTAACCGATTTGCCCATGTCGTTTTTCTGGAAAGAACTGCGCCTGCCCCAACGACAGAGGTGTGGACCTCCAGATAAAATGGTTGCAGGGTGATAAAGTACTTTGGCTGAGCAGTCTATCACTTCAGAGGCCGGCTCTACAGTTTCACAGGCGGCCGCAAACAGCAAGAAGAAGACAGGAAGACCCTTGGAAGCGGAAAGAAGCATCAGGGACGTGGTCAGGCATGTGCTAGGGACATGGGCTCTAGTAGATCGGTGCTTGCTTACACTAAGCCATCAGGCCATGTAATACGGCCCTTAGGCTGGAATCAAACACAGTATTTTGGGGACCATTTTTACCAAAACCAGGAGTAAACCCAAAACACAAAAAAGTTTGCAAATCCTTCCATTATAGTCTTAAAGCGTAACTCATTTCAGGGTCATTTTTCTGAAAACATTAAATATCAACAGTACAAGCGATTTTAAGAAACTCTGTAATAGGTTTTATGTACTAAAAGAGTTTCCTTCTGTAGTGAAATAGCAATCTCCCAGCCTCCCCCCTCACATCAGATGAAGCAGGATTTCTGTCTCCATTATGTGGCTATGGAGAGGGGAGGGGCTGTTAGGAGTGAGTGAGCACAGAGCAGTCCTGCACAGCACAACACCCTGCAATCTTCTCTCAGTAAGTTCATAGATGAGCACTGACCTTTCTGACACCTGAATTTAGCGTTTTAGCTGCCCAGAGAGTCTACAAACAGCTGACCTTCATGTCACCTCTTCCTGCTCCCTCATCTCCCTCGGCCCCCCCCCTTCATAGGCTTACAATGGAGAGAGCAGAACCCGTCTTCACTGGCTTCTCTGTAATGAAGACGCGTTTGCCTGATAATGCACAGATAAGAAGTCAGGGGGGGGGGGGGGGGGGAGGCTGGGAGATTGCTTCTTGAGTACAGAAGGAGGCTTTTTTGGCTGATGAAACCTATTACAGAGTTTCTTAAAATCGCTTATACTACTGATTTCTGCAATAAAAAAAAAACATGACAGTTACGCTTTAATCTATATTGGTTTCAGTTCAGTTTTTTGGGGTAAACACTTTTTTTTTGGTGCTTTATGAAGACTTACATAAAAATTTTTTTTTTAAAATACGGCAAAACCAAAAAATCTGTAAAGTCCTCACCAGATATTCTCCATGTAGACATTAACGTGTTCTGCGGTTTTCATTCACGTTTGGCCTAGAGGACTGCTCACGGGGGGGGGGGGGGTTGGAGCCCCTCTGTCCCCTACATAGGTGGGAATCGCAGAGGTGGACCTGTATATGTCACATCATAAGGATATGCCATGTCTGAAGGAAACCCCCCAGTAATGGTACGTTCACATGATCTACCGTGGATTTTAATTACTTATACCAGTATAAATTATGTGCGAGTGTATTCTAGGACCGGCATCACACACAATACATTTGTTATTTGCTGCAGTATTTGAGCCAACGTTACTTGTGAACTCTTAATGAAGGACTTGCACATCTCCTCCCCACTGGCGGCACTTCTAGCATTGGCTCAAAAACTACTGTGAAAATCCTCCCCCCCAAAAAACACTGCAACACCAAGCCTGGGGGGAGCATTCACACATCCACAAAAAACTGTCCGTGCATGGGTAGTGTTCTGAGGACCGCACCTCGGAGCTCCAGGTAGAATGATTCATTACGATGTTGGGAGCTCCGAGGTCCAGTCTGTAGAACACCACCCGTGCATAGACCAAGCATGGCTACAATACGCCCAGAATACCTTTAAGATCCGCACAGAAGATGCATAAAACCACACCAGACACTGGCAAATGCAATGACGAATATACATCCAGAACTGATAACCAAGATTATGGCTTAGTATCATTATGGATGAGGTGAATACATGAATATCTATAGCCACATGCTATTATAGTGGAGGATTTTGTTGTGTACTCTACCAATATTGTACGGCTCATCACAAAAGGCGTTCAGCGTTACATCCGCCTTCCAATTGATCTAACTGCTGCAGGGATGGGAGGCAATGGATATGGATCGGGTCCTTTCTGATGTGATTGCTATGTCAAGCATGGCTCCCTTCCCCCCACTCACCCACCAAAATACAAGCTTGTAAGGCCAGGTTCACACAGGGATTCCTCTAATGCTGAGCCCAGATGTGCTGAGGGGCTGGGGGCAGTCCTGTTACCCATCAATGGGTCCGGCAATAATATATCCTGCAGTCATTTCTTATTGTATAGAACAGCAGAGAATAAGGATAACACCACTACAGCCTGCCCCCTATAACACTATATATATTACTACGGCCCGCCCCCTATAACACTATATAGCACTACAGCCTGCCCCCTATAACACTATATAGCACTACAGCCTGCCCCCTATAACACTATATACTACAGCCTGCCCCCTATAACACTATATACTACAGCCTGCCCCCTATAACACTATATATACTACAGCCTGCCCCCTATAACACTATATATACTACAGCCTGCCCCCTATAACACTATATATACTACAGCCTGCCCCCTATAACACTATATATATACTACAGCCTGCCCCCTATAACACTATATATACTACAGCCTGCCCCCTATAACACTATATATACTACAGCCTGCCCCCTATAACACTATATATACTACAGCCTGCCCCCTATAACACTATATATACTACAGCCTGCCCCCTATAACACTATATATACTACTACAGCCTGCCCCCTATAACACTATATATACTACTACAGCCTGCCCCCTATAACACTATATATACTACAGCCTGCCCCCTATAACACTATATATACTACAGCCTGCCCCCTATAACACTATATATACTACAGCCTGCCCCCTATAACACTATATACTACAGCCTGCCCCCTATAACACTATATACTACAGCCTGCCCCCTATAACACTATATATATACTACAGCCTGCCCCCTATAACACTATATATATACTACAGCCTGCCCCCTATAACACTATATACTACAGCCTGCCCCCTATAACACTATATATACTACAGCCTGCCCCCTATAACACTATATATATACTACAGCCTGCCCCCTATAACACTATATATATACTACAGCCTGCCCCCTATAACACTATATATATACTACAGCCTGCCCCCTATAACACTATATACTACAGCCTGCCCCCTATAACACTATATACTACAGCCTGCCCCCTATAACACTATATATATATATTACTACAGCCTGCCCCCTATAACACTATATATATACTACAGCCTGCCCCCTATAACACTATATACTACAGCCTGCCCCCTATAACACTATATATATATATTACTACAGCCTGCCCCCTATAACACTATATATATACTACAGCCTGCCCCCTATAACACTATATATACTACAGCCTGCCCCCTATAACACTATATATACTACAGCCTGCCCCCTATAACACTATATAGCACTACAGCCTGCCCCCTATAACACTATATATACTACAGCCTGCCCCCTATAACACTATATACTACAGCCTGCCCCCTATAACACTATATACTACTACAGCCTGCCCCCTATAACACTATATACTACTACAGCCTGCCCCCTATAACACTATATACTACAGCCTGCCCCCTATAACACTATATACTACAGCCTGCCCCCTATAACACTATATACTACAGCCTGCCCCCTATAACACTATATATATATATTACTACAGCCTGCCCCCTATAACACTATATATATATATATATATACCACTACAGCCTGCCCCCTATAACACTATATATACTACTACAGCCTGCCCCCTATAACACTATATACTACGGCCTGCCCCCTATAACACTATATATATATATATTACTACAGCCTGCCCCCTATAACACTATATATATATATTACTACAGCCTGCCCCCTATAACACTATATACTACAGCCTGCCCCCTATAACACTATATACCATTACAGCCTGCCCCCTATAACACTATATACTACAGCCTGCCCCCTATAACACTATATATACTACAGCCTGCCCCCTATAACACTATATATACTACAGCCTGCCCCCTATAACACTATATATATACTACAGCCTGCCCCCTATAACACTATATATATACTACAGCCTGCCCCCTATAACACTATATATACTACAGCCTGCCCCCTATAACACTATATATACTACAGCCTGCCCCCTATAACACTATATATACTACAGCCTGCCCCCTATAACACTATATATACTACTACAGCCTGCCCCCTATAACACTATATAGCACTACAGCCTGCCCCCTATAACACTATATACTACAGCCTGCCCCCTATAACACTATATACCATTACAGCCTGCCCCCTATAACACTATATACTACAGCCTGCCCTATAGAAAGCCGCAGCGGTTCCTGTAACCGTCTCTCCTAGTATGAATGAAGCCCAGGATCCCGGTGTGAGGCCGGTGACCGGGTGTGCTGAGGCTCCCGCCATGCCCGGCCTGTGTGTCCCGGTCCCTTCCTCACACACCATTGTACGGGATGGCCCCGTGTTTACCTCACAGATGAGCCATGCCGCCCTGAGCGCAGCCATCTGCCAAACTTCCCCAGCAAACTTCCCGCCTGTGCCCGTGAGGCGCCCCCGCAGCCCGGTACCTGCCCAGCACGCCGCCGCCACCATCACCCCCATCTTCCAGGCTTTTGCTCCATTTTGTTTTCCCTCATACCTCGTACTGGTGATCCTTTTCACAAGTAGCCACTCAGCCATGTAACCCCGCCCCCGGCAGTCACGGGTTCTCCGGGTCATGACTGAAGGGGCTGGCTCAGGCGCATCTCTCTGGAGCCGTCATTGGGCACCGCGGAGCCGGCGCTGTGAGGAGATAATGGCAGCAGCTGCTGTGTGAGGTGCTGCCCGCCGCCTGTCACTCACAGCCAGCTCCGCCCCCCGCCGCCTGGCACTCACAGCCCGCTCCGCCCCCGCCGCCTGTCACTCACAGCTCGCTCCGCCCCCGCCGCCTGTCACTCACAGCCCGCTCCGCCCCCCCGCCGCCTGTCACTCCGCCCCCGCCGCCTGTCACTCACAGCCCGCTCCGCCCCCCCGCCGCCCCTTTACCTCACGTCACTGGCAGCGGCCGCTTGTGTCATCTCCCTGTTACACGCGCCGTGCAGCCTGTGGCGGGAGACTCCTCATCATGTTCCCTTCTCCCCGGGCTCAGGCTGTGGCTACTGCCCGGAGACCCCTCGGTGTTCGCGGCCCGGCTGGAAGGAGAAGTCTTGTCCCTCCCGGCGGATCCTCGCCCTTAGCGGGGTTTTCGCCTTCAGGGCGGAGGGTGACACTCGGGGGTACACGGTGAGTGGGAGCTGCGGGAGGCATGGCACCGGTGTGTGGGAGCGGAGGGAGGCATGGCACCGGTGTGTGGGAGCTGCGGGAGGCATGGCACCGGTGTGTGGGAGCGGAGGGAGGCATGGCACCGGTGTGTGGGAGCGGAGGGAGGCATGGCACCGGTGTGTGGGAGCGGCGGGAGGCATGGCACCGGTGTGTGGGAGCTGCGGGAGGCATGGCACCGGTGTGTGGGAGCGGCGGGAGGCATGGCACCGGTGTGTGGGAGCGGCGGGAGGCATGGCACCGGTGTGTGGGAGCTGCGGGAGGCATGGCACCGGTGTGTGGGAGCGGCGGGAGGCATGGCACCGGTGTGTGGGAGCGGCGGGAGGCATGGCACCGGTGTGTGGGAGCGGAGGGAGGCATGGCACCGGTGTGTGGGAGCGGAGGGAGGCATGGCACCGGTGTGTGGGAGCGGCGGGAGGCATGGCACCTGTGTGTGGGAGCGGCGGGAGGCATGGCACCTGTGTGTGGGAGCTGCGGAAGGCATGGCACCGGTGTGTGGGAGCGGAGGGAGGCATGGCACCGGTGTGTGGGAGCGGAGGGAGGCATGGCACCGGTGTGTGGGAGCGGAGGGAGGCATGGCACCGGTGTGTGGGAGCGGCGGGAGGCATGGCACCGGTGTGTGGGAGCGGAGGGAGGCATGGCACCGGTGTGTGGGAGCGGAGGGAGGCATGGCACCGGTGTGTGGGAGCGGAGGGAGGCATGGCACCGGTGTGTGGGAGCTGCGGGAGGCATGGCACCGGTGTGTGGGAGCGGAGGGAGGCATGGCACCGGTGTGTGGGAGCGGCTGGAGGCATGGCACCGGTGTGTGGGAGCTGCGGGAGGCATGGCACCGGTGTGTGGGAGCTGCGGAAGGCATGGCACCGGTGTGTGGGAGCTGCGGGAGGCATGGCACCGGTGTGTGGGAGCGGAGGGAGGCATGGCACCGGTGTGTGGGAGCGGAGGGAGGCATGGCACCGGTGTGTGGGAGCGGAGGGAGGCATGGCACCGGTGTGTGGGAGCGGAGGGAGGCATGGCACCGGTGTGTGGGAGCGGCGGGAGGCATGGCACCGGTGTGTGGGAGCGGAGGGAGGCATGGCACCGGTGTGTGGGAGCGGCGGGAGGCATGGCACCGGTGTGTGGGAGCGGAGGGAGGCATGGCACCGGTGTGTGGGAGCGGAGGGAGGCATGGCACCGGTGTGTGGGAGCGGAGGGAGGCATGGCACCGGTGTGTGGTGAGTGGGAGCGGAGGGAGGCATGGCACCGGTGTGTGGGAGCTGCGGGAGGCATGGCACCGGTGTGTGGGAGCGGCGGGAGGCATGGCACCGGTGTGTGGGAGCGGCGGGAGGCATGGCACCGGTGTGTGGGAGCTGCGGGAGGCATGGCACCGGTGTGTGGGAGCGGCGGGAGGCATGGCACCGGTGTGTGGGAGCGGCGGGAGGCATGGCACCGGTGTGTGGGAGCGGCGGGAGGCATGGCACCGGTGTGTGGGAGCGGAGGGAGGCATGGCACCGGTGTGTGGGAGCGGCGGGAGGCATGGCACCGGTGTGTGGGAGCTGCGTAGTGATGTCACAATACCAAAATTTTGAGTTCGATACCGATACTAACTTATTTCGATACTCAATACCGGTTCGATACTTAGTAAAGTATAAAAAAAACAAAAAAAAAAACACAGGGGTAGAAATAGTCACTAGTCATTATCATTAATACAATTCTGCTCTTCCAAATAGCCTGATCACTAAAACAGCTCTGCTATACCAAGCGATAAGACAGCTCTGCTGCACCACCCGTCACTGAGACAGCTCTGCTATACCAAGCGATAAGACAGCTCTGCTGCACCACCCTTCACTGAGACAGCTCTGCTGCACCACCCTTCACTGAGACAGCTCTGCTGCACCAGCTAGCCGCCCACCGTGTTCTCAGCTTAACTTAAAGTTTCGATACCAGGAAATCCTGGTATCGAACCGCTTTTTTGCCCAAAATATCGATAGTATCGATATTTCGGTGCATCCCTCGAGCTGCGGGAGGCATGGCACCGGTGGGAGGCATGGCACTGGTGGGAGCTGCGGGGGGCATGGCACCGGTATGTGGGAGCTGCGGGAGGCATGGCACTGGTGTGTGGGAGCTGCGGGTGGCATGGCACCGGTATGTGGGAGCTGCGGGAGGCATGGCACCGGTGTGTGGGAGCTGCGGGAGGCATGGCACCGGTGTGTGGGAGCTGCGGGAGGCATGGCACCGGTGTGTGGGAGCTGCGGGAGGCATGGCACCGGTGTGTGGGAGCTGCGGGAGGCATGGCACCGGTATGTGGGAGCGGAGGGAGGCATGGCACCGGTGTGTGGGAGCGGAGGGAGGCATGGCACCGGTGTGTGGGAGCTGCGGGAGGCATGGCACCGGTATGTGGGAGCGGAGGGAGGCATGGCACCGGTGTGTGGGAGCGGAGGGAGGCATGGCACCGCTGTGTGGGAGCGGAGGGAGGCATGGCACCGGTGTGTGGGAGCGGAGGGAGGCATGGCACCGGTGTGTGGGAGCGGAGGGAGGCATGGCACCGGTGTGTGGGATGCTCTACCAAGCCGGCGAGTGTTGCTTGAGGGGCCACATCTTCTCCAGGGGTGGACCCATCCTTCAAGTAGTAGTCAAGCATCCAACCTCCAGAAATGTCCAGGCGACACAGATTCAAGAGAACCGATAAGAGAAAGAAATATAATCCCGTTAGTCACCTATATGATGGTAGACCTTATTTTTGTTTGTCGAGGTTTTATATGAGAGAGAATACACATAAACACTTTTACTGACTAACAAATCAGTATTATGCATAAGACCACCTGGAAGAGATCCTGAAGGACTCCCATTAGTTTATGGGCATCACCATAGGATAGACAAAAATAGTACTATATGTTTTATTGAAAGTTATAGATGGCGGAACAAACTTTCTGCAGATGTGGTAGGAAGATCTGCAATAACTGAAAGAAAATACTAAACAATGGCTGAGTCTGTACAGTATACATCAATATACAGCTTAGTTATAATAAAAGCTTATTATCAATACCCAAACTAATATATGTATGACAAATACCTCTCTGGATTTTATCCAAATACCCAAACATTATTGTCTTATCACTCCTGTCCCTAAGATTTGTCCCTAATCTTGACTACAGATGTAGCCCCCTTCTCTAGGTCCCTTTACTGTAGGAAGGCTTTAAAGGTAAGACAATCCTCCGTCCCGAACCTAACTAGTCTCCTGTCACTCCTACGTCTCCCTGTGACACTGAGTGATCAGACAATAAGTTCTTCACTGTATATAACAGACGTGACTCTATCACAAGGACTCTACCACTGCGGCATCATGTGGGGATTGGAAAGTCACAACAACTGACTTTAAAAAGTTTCTGAAAAGGAAAAGTTTAGATGTGAGCAAATCTTATCTCACGGCAAAAGCAAAATAAAAAGTTGATTGATACCTAAACCAAAAACAGCACAACAGATAAATGCAATAACATCTCCACAATGTGACCTACTATGTAACCACTAGATTTACTGATAATAACCAATTAGTGAATCCACAATTTTCAGTACGGGATTCTCAAAAACATTTTTTTTAAGTCTTTTTACTTCATTTTGTACCTAGAAAACATCTTTATGATTAGATCACACATGTCTAATGACTGGTCACATCTCTTCCTGTATATAATCATATACTGTAATACATAGACCAATAATATGAAGTAACTGGGCGCTTATTACCGATATAATATTTTGCTCCTACAATTGTCTCTTGTTTCACTGAGATCATCACATATTACACATAAAATAACCACCATAGAAATAAAAGCAAAGTATATACTATACATCTAAGGTTTCAAACTTCTTTTTTTTTTTTTTTGTAAATATACCATATGATCCTTATTGTAATAGTAGCATTGGTATGGATCCTTTATCCTTAAACCTATCTTTTGACTGACAGGCCTCTTTACAGACGCTTGGACTCTTGGCCTCAGTTATATCGCTTCTTTTAAGGCCACTAGTATCACCTCAGACATTGGCTTTGTTCTCTCCCATAGCTTTGGCTGACCTGTAAAGAAGACATCAATACAGACAAGGACATACCTATATATATACCTCCTGTAAGGACATACCTATATATACCACCTGTAAGGACACACCTATATAGGCCACCTGTAAGGACATACCTATATAGGCCTCCTGTAAGGACACACCTATATAGGCCTCCTATAAGGACACACCTATATAGGCCTCCTGTAAGGACACACCTATATAGGCCTCCTGTAAGGACACACCTATATAGGCCACCTGTAAGGACATACCTATATAGGCCACCTGTAAGGACACACCTGTATAGGCCACCTGAGGCAGCAGGATGACGTCCACTTACATTCCCTGAAACAGGCAGGAAGATGACAGACTATGCAGGCAGGCAATTTACGTTGTTACATACAGTAGGCTATGACAGGTGTAGATAATACAGCCCTACACAACCCTCTCTGCTATATTTGTTGTCCCCTGGGCCGCCCAATGTGAGGATACTACACCACATTACACATGGCTTCCTTCTGCTGGTTTTGTCAGATAACTTACAGTGAGATACAAGGCAGTCGGCAAACACGGTTACTTACTGTCCGTATTCCATCATCACCCTGTACCTCCTCTCCATCCGCTGGTCTCACAGCTTGTTGCTGATCGTCTCTGGAAAAGACTTAAAAACAAGCAGATCCACATCTCCCCCTCCACCTGTACACTATGTACGGTTACCTCAGGAAGAGACTGGAAACATCTCCCCATCCCCCTGTATACTATGTACAGTTACATCAGGAAGAGACCGGAAACATCTCCCCCATCCACCTGTACACTATGTACGGTTACCTCAGGAAGAGACTGGAAACATCTCCCCATCCACCTGTACACTATGTACGGTTACCTCAGGAAGAGACCGGAAACATCTCCCCCTCCACCTGTACACTATGTACGGTTACCTCAGGAAGAGACTGGAAACATCTCCCCATCCACCTGTATACTATGTACGGTTACCTCAGGAAGAGACCGGAAACATCTCCCCCTCCACCTGTATACTATGTACGGTTACCTCAGGAAGAGACTGGAAACATCTCCCCATCCCCCTGTATACTATGTACAGTTACATCAGGAAGAGACTGGAAACATCTCCCCCTCCACCTGTACACTATGTACGGTTACCTCAGGAAGAGACTGGAAACATCTCCCCATCCATCTGTACACTATGTACGGTTACCTCAGGAAGAGACCGGAAACATCTCCCCATCCACCTGTATACTATGTACGGTTACCTCAGGAAGAGACCGGAAACATCTCCCCATCCACCTGTATACTATGTACGGTTACCTCAGGAAGAGACCGGAAACATCTCCCCCTCCACCTGTATACTATGTACGGTTACCTCAGGAAGAGACTGGAAACATCTCCCCATCCACCTGTATACTATGTACGGTTACCTCAGGAAGAGACTGGAAACATCTCCCCATCCACCTGTATACTATGTACGGTTACCTCAGGAAGAGACTGGAAACATCTCCCCATCCCCCTGTATACTATGTACGGTTACCTCAGGAAGAGACCGGAAACATCTCCCCATCCACCTGTACACTATGTACAGTTACCTCAGGAAGAGACCGGAAACATCTCCCCATCCACCTGTATACTATGTACGGTTACCTCAGGAAGAGACCGGAAACATCTCCCCATCCACCTGTACACTATGTACAGTTACCTCAGGAAGAGACCGGAAACATCTCCCCACCTGTATACTATGTACGGTTACCTCAGGAAGAGACTGGAAACATCTCCCCCTCCACCTGTATACTATGTACGGTTACCTCAGGAAGAGACCGGAAACATCTCCCCCTCCACCTGTATACTATGTACGGTTACCTCAGGAAGAGACCGGAAACATCTCCCCTCCACCTGTATACTATGTACGGTTACCTCAGAGAAGAGACAGGAAACATCTCCCCATCCACCTGTACACTATGTACGGTTACCTCAGGAAGAGACCGGAAACATCTCCCCATCCCCTGTACACTATGTACTGTTACCTCAGGAAGAGACCGGAAACATCTCCCCATCCACCTGTACACTATGTACGGTTACCTCAGGAAGAGACCGGAAACATCTCCCCCATCCCCCTGTACACTATGTACGGTTACCTCAGGAAGAGACCGGAAACATCTCCCCATCCACCTGTATACTATGTACGGTTACCTCAGGAAGAGACCGGAAACATCTTCCCATTTCCTTGTACACTTTGTACAGTTACCTCAGGAAGAGACCAGAAACATCTCCCCATCCCCCTGTATACTATGTACGGTTACCTCAGGAAGAGACCGGAAACATCTCCCCATCCACCTGTACACTATGTACGGTTACCTCAGGAAGAGACCGGAAACATCTCCCCCTCCACCTGTACACTATGTACGGTTACCTCAGGAAGAGACCGGAAACATCTCCCCATCCACCTGTACACTATGTACAGTTACCTCAGGAAGAGACCGGAAACATCTCCCCACCTGTATACTATGTACGGTTACCTCAGGAAGAGACTGGAAACATCTCCCCCTCCACCTGTATACTATGTACGGTTACCTCAGGAAGAGACCGGAAACATCTCCCCCTCCACCTGTATACTATGTACGGTTACCTCAGGAAGAGACCGGAAACATCTTCCCATTTCCTTGTACACTTTGTACAGTTACCTCAGGAAGAGACCAGAAACATCTCCCCATCCCCCTGTATACTATGTACGGTTACCTCAGGAAGAGACCGGAAACATCTCCCCATCCACCTGTACACTATGTACGGTTACCTCAGGAAGAGACCGGAAACATCTCCCCCTCCACCTGTACACTATGTACGGTTACCTCAGGAAGAGACCGGAAACATCTCCCCATCCACCTGTACACTATGTACGGTTACCTCAGGATTTCCTTGTACACTATGTACGGTTACCTCAGGAAGAGACCGGAAACATCTCCCCATCCCCCTGTATACTATGTACGGTTACCTCAGGAAGAGACCGGAAACATCTCCCCATCCACCTGTACACTATGTACGGTTACCTCAGGAAGAGACCGGAAACATCTTCCCATTTCCTTGTACGCTTTGTACAGTTACCTTGGGAAGCACAGAAACCACAGCATCGGCAGCTTCGTTTATCATCCATCACCCTTTTGGCTTCAGGGTTTGTCTGAACGTTGCGTCAGCCGCTCTATGGCAGCTTTTCTTCTTTGAACAGTTTTTTCTTTCTTTCTCTCTACAAGTGTTTTTGGTAAGCCCAGGGACCAAACAAATCTCTAATTTGCCAAGTAACCCATAATGGTGGGCTTCATATAGACATCTGCACAGTTACCTCCAACCATCTTACATGTCTCAGTGATTGTCCTCACCTCCAGCTTATGGCAGGAGCGGTTTCTGCAGTGGAACGTCACTCCGCATAGCGGTCACCATATATCCTTGCGTCTTGTGTCATCCATCTTTGAAAAGTCTGGGATAATCTACAATGAAAACTTTTAAACTTTCATTAATATTTGGGCTTTCAATTACATTTTCATTTTTCACAATTTAAAATATCAAACACAATAAGTAACAAACATCCTTATTCAAAAATAAAAAATTTGTACGGTGTTTAAAAAATTTTTTAAAACATCAAAATTGGCTACTCCATCAAAATGGGCTACTCTTATTTCCCTTCACCTCTATCCCCTCCCCCATTTGAATCTACATCAAGAGGCAACAGAGATGCTGGATTCAATGCACTTAGCAAAAATATATATATTGGGGGCATAAGGAGTGCAGACTGGAGCCATGGATATGAGTTTGGCTTTACTAGGGATAAGACAATATATAAAGTCATGAGCTAGTTTGCTATAATCATCACAACTGTTAACCTTAAAAATAAAAACATTAAAAAATAATAAAACATGTTGAAATTGTCTAGTCCCATATAACCTTCTTTTGCTATAAATCAAATAAAACACACCTTAAAGATGAAATATAAAACATACTGTATATAGAATAATTCTTTTTATCAGAATTCTTTTTGTCAGAACCTTCAGCTTAATTTGTACCATTATTAGCTGAAATAAATCCATTCCTCCAGTAAGCGGCTCTTATCAGTAAGCAGAACGCTCTGGGCCTCACCTCTAACCTTGAGCAGTGAGCAGTAAAATCATAGATACAAGAGTGATTACAAGGTGTGTGGGAGCGGAGGAAGGCGTGGCACCAGTGTGTGGGAACTGCGGGAGCGGAGGGAGGCATGGCACCGGAGTGTGGGAACCGAGGAAGGCATGGCACCGGGGTGTGGGAGACCTCCAAGGTGATATTTTCCTAAATATTACCTGTACCACAAGCCACACCTGAGACAGTGGCAGATTAGGCAGGTAAATAAGTGGCTCAGGAGCTGTGCTGGGGGAGAAGATGGCTAAGAGGTTGGGGGAAGGCAGCTACAATATAGAAGATGGAGATCTGGGGGTGAAACGGCAAAAAGGGGATAGAACAGTCACTAGTTATTAGAGGAAAGGAAATACGGCAAACATATATAATGTATGTATACAAATACTAGAAGCCTCACTAATAAAGCTGAGGAATTACAACTAATAATGGTGGAAGAGGAATGCGATATAGTGGGGGTAAGTGAGATGCAGCTGGGTGATCCCTATGACTGGGCGGTTAATCTCCAGGGTTATAGGCTGCTCAGAAATAACTGTATAAATAATAAATGGGGAAGGGTGCCGGCTATGTATACAGTGCCTTGTGGAAGTATTGGGCCCCCTTGAACTTTTCAACCTTTTGCCACATTTCAGGCTTAAAACATAAAAATATAAAATTTTTATTTTTTTTTAATCAACAAGTGGGACACAATCATTAAGTGGAACGAAAATTTATTGGATCTTTAAACTTTAAATTTAAAAGTGGGGCGTGCATCATTATTTGGCTCCTTTACTCCTTTTTGCAGCAAACTCCCTCCAGAAAGTCAGTCAGGATCTGTGACTGATCCAATGTCGTCTTACATGACTGATGATAAATAGAATCCACTTGTGTGTAATAAAGTCTCCGTACACAGGCACCTGCTCTGTCATAGTCTCCGTACACAGGCACCTGCTCTGTCATAGTCTCCGTACACAGGCACCTGCTCTAGGCACCTGCTCTGTCATAGTCTCCGTACACAGGCACCTGCTCTAGGCACCTGCTCTGTCATAGTCTCCGTACACAGGCACCTGCTCTATCTTATGGTCCTTTTAGATGGAACGATTATCGTTCGAATTTACACGATAACTATTGCATTTAAGCGATAATCGTTCTGTGTAAACACAGCGAGCGATCAAGCGACAAGCGAGAAATCGTTCATTTTGATCCTTCAACTTCAATCCAGATACTGTTGTGGAGAAATATAAAGCTTGGTTTGGACACAAAAGATTTCTCTCCTCACCTTCACGACGGCACCACAGTAGTTAATTCTTGCCCTAGGGACAGGAAAAGCACAAACACGAGAGGTTAAAAGCCCCTTCCCTTCCTGCTAGCACCAGTGCTTTTCCTGTCCCTGTAGGGCATGCACGAGAGGTGGGGGATCCATAGTAAAAATGAGAAGATCCCCCTGTTTGAAGATTTATTTCCCCTACCAGCAGGGATCGATCAGGGTTTAACCTCTTTCCTTCCCATGGAGGCGGCTGGCTGATCTTCGAATCTGGGGAAAGGGATGGCCCGCTGGTTCTCCTCGCGCCATCCCTGACGTGGCAGGGGCGCGCAGAGAGTTTCCGTTGCTGCAACCTCCGGACCTCTCCTTTTGTATACGCGCGTCCTGGGACTGGTCGTGCTGTGGCCTAGTGGTCGGCGTTTGCGGCCTACTTCCGCCCGCAATGTACTGGCGTTCGGCGGAGGTCAGGCCTGAGGCCTAGTCTTTCAGCGATGCCTTCAGTGGGGGGAGCACGCTGACGCTATGTGCCGGAAGAGACAGAACTTCTGGTCTTCCGAGGACGCCGGGCGGCAAGTTTGGAAAATCTGCAGAGTTGTGTGTCATCAGTCTTCTGAAGTCTGATCCACTGCATCACCTATGAGAATCCTGCTGCAGACTAGCCTCCGCTGCCGGTGGTAAGTATGCCAACTAAAGTCTGCTACACTTGGGGGAGAGTGCTAGGGGTCAGCTTGTATAGTTCTGACTGTCCCAGTTTTCTATCTCCCTCTCTTCTTCCCTATACCTTTCAGGGCGATATATATTACTCTGTGTGGGCACCAGCATGCTGTCTTCACCTTGGTGCTTAGGACTGTGATATATATTTATATATGTATGTATGGATAAGGTTTTGCTCCTAGCTTTATTTTTGTGAGAAGGAGCTACTCCTGTGAGGAGATTTACCTGTTACTATGCGGCCTCTCTCCTTCATTAACAAGAACATAAAATATCCTGTTTTTATGTCATCATTATAGAGGCCAGTTCTTCCTTCCTATCTGTTCGGTCAGATAATGAAGGTTGATATGGCAGCTGCTACACCTATTGCTATATCTTCTTATGGCTTTAGCAGCTTTCAGTGTACCGGGGGTACCTAAATCTAGGAGTCACAGGCCTTGTCCTTCTGCTTCTAGGTTTGAGTCTTGTACATTATCTGATTCAACTATTTGGATCCAGTAATTTATCTCTAGGCTTCTCTGCTCTATCAGATTTGATACACAGTCTAGGGAATATATTTTTCCATTTGATCTTACCTTCTCTCTGTCAGACTTCCACTGGGATGGAGGATACACAAGAGGTGTGATCTATTGGAGATGAGTTGTTTGCTGGTCTTAGCATGTGGAAGCTGGTTCCTATTCAGCAGACCTTTCAGGCCTCATCACTGATGATTAACAAGACCTGGGAAGAATGAGATTTAGACACCCAGGTGGTTAGAGTTACTAGTAATCACCTTGCCATTTGTAGGCTCTTCAACTGAGGCCAGGAGGATTTGTACAAGTCTTAGACTGTTACTTTTCTCTTGTGAGAAATGTTGCTGCTACATGTGTTCTTGTGCAGTACATATGGGAATCAATCAGAGACGACCATCAAAATAAATAAATATATATTTTCCCTCGGGATCACATTATTGATGTATTTTCTTTTATAGCGATTCCTTAGCCTTCTTGGCTGATTCCTCAGCAGTGATGGTCCGTATGGTGCCAAGAATTGGGTTCTACCTTTTCTGCCATAAGTCACAAAAAAAAAAAATAATTGACAAAGGATCTGACAGTCCCATTCTATGCAAGGTCTTCAGTTTGCCCTTGACAGTATCTGGGAAATTCTTCTGTTCTAATAGACCTTCAGTAGTTAAGAAGTATGGGTTCAATGTAGCACCAAAAAATTCAGATGCATTATAGGAGGGAGGTCTATGGACCTCTCCCAAGGCCTCCCAGGACTACACCAGGTCACTATCCTGGAGGTGGGAGGAGACTCTGGAGTTCAGGAG
The DNA here is from genome assembly GCF_027789765.1 of Dendropsophus ebraccatus. NCBI lineage: Eukaryota > Metazoa > Chordata > Amphibia > Anura > Hylidae > Dendropsophus > Dendropsophus ebraccatus. The sequence goes on along the minus strand of NC_091468.1, from coordinate 74,096,016 downwards.
GCCTGGATGTGTGTCACCCAAGTCAGCTGGATCCTGGACCTTATTCTTCGGGACTTTAATATAGTCATCTTCTCCCCCCAAATGTTTCCTAATCCACCTACCTTCTCAGCTCCTTTAATCAGGAGTCTTCTACAGTATCTAGAAGCTGATAAAGCCCTGTGTGTGACCTCTGTCCCAGTGCCAGGGTTAGAGAAGGGGCTCCTTTCAGCTATTCCTTATTTAGTAACTGAACGGAACATACAGGCTTAGTATAAACCTGGAACCCATCAAAATTTATCTGATACAGAGGATTCAAGATGGAATCCATGTAGTCTACTACTCAACTTAATCTATAGGATGCTATGAGGGCTTTAATCGACTTAGAGAGATGCTTCTACTATGTTTCACCTTCTTTAGTAGCAGTTTGCATGGGCAGTTGTGTCCAGCATTATCAATGCAGTGCTCTCTCCTTCGGGATTCATCAGCCCTTTTGCATCTTCTCTAGTTTATGGGGAAGTTGATTCCCGACCTTCATCGGTTTGGGATAAATATTTCCGCCTGTCTGGTTGAGTTTTCTTCCTTTGACAGATTCCACATAGAAGCTGTTCAGAAAATGACAGCCAGTGATGATCTTTATTCCTGGGGGTGGCCGATAAACAATCAGCAATCATATCTCAACCCAGACACCCAAAATATATTTGGGGATCCTCCGGATTCCTAGGTAATAATGTCCTCTCTCCCCTCAGATTGGGTATCTCTGGTGGAGAAGACTAGATTGTTCCCAATGTAGGAGGCCTGGTTACACTTGAGGACCATGTCCATTTGGAATCCATGACTACTTATTCTCCAGTGACACCTTAGAATCAGACTCATTCTAGATTCTTACTGTAATAAACCAATAGACTTGTCATTCTGAATCAGGCACAGGTATCCTTTTCTCCACAGGTCTGGTGGTCTCTATATGTTGGCCTACATGGCTTACTTGAAGATGGGGGTTTCTTTGTATCCCTCTTCCTAAGATAAGATTAGTCACAGACGTTGGCCAGTTGCTGCTATCTCCAAGGACAGCAGCAAGGTCTTCAGGCCTTAAAGTGCTGCAGGCAGTCGGGTGCCTTACAGCAGGCGAAGAATATCTGCAATCTAACGATTCACATCTTATTGGACAACAATACCACTGTGGCACATCTGAGACACCAGAATAGTGCAGAGCAGGATCCACTTCAATCCATTCAGATTGGATCTTCACCTAGCGGAGCGACATATTTATCCCTAACAGCCACATTATCTTATGATTCACATGGTTTATCATAGCAGTCTATCCATTTTCATGAGTGAAGGGTGTCTCAAGGAAGAAGGTCCAGATTTTATCCCTCAATTGGGTCTGCCTCTGATTTGTTTGCAGATTATCAGAACAGGGAGGTATAGAAGTTCTTTCCAAGCGATGTGGCGGTGGATGTACTTGAACAGCCTTGATTTTCAGTCTTGAATACAATCCTTTTATCTTTTGGCTCTTTCCTGGGACACTACAGGAAATCCTAACAGTGGAAATGGCTGTCATTATCCGGTACCATTTCGGCCAGAAGGTGTAGTCAGGCCTTGTATTGAGATGGGTCCTGGAGCCTCTGGGCTCTTCCACTTTTGGATTTGAGCCTTCGCCTTCTATTTCTTCAGGGACCAGTTCCGTCCGGATCTGTCAAGACTCAAGATGTCGACCTGAATCCTGAGTCTATGTTAAGGAGCAGAGGCCTCTCTGAGGCTGTGATTCCTACAGTCTAGGAAAATGAGGCCGTTCTCTTCTAGGATATAACAGAAGGTCTCAAGTCGGCCACTCTTAAGTTGCATGCTGCAACCTTATCCGCTATTTATTATGATATATCATCTATTTATCATTATATCATATATCATCTGCTATTACTCATTATATCATATATCTGCTATTTATCATTATATGATATATCATCTGCTATTACTCATTATATCATATATCTGCTATTTATCATATATCATCTGCTATTTATCATTATATCATACACTCACCGGCCACTTTATTAGGTACACCTGTCCAACTGCATGTTACCACTTAATTTCTAATCAGCCAATCACATGGCGGCAACTCAGTGCATTTAGGCATGTAGACATGGTCAAGACAATCTCCTGCAGTTCAAACCGAGCATCAGTATGGGGAAGAAAGGTGATTTGAGGGCCTTTGAACGTGGCATGGTTGTTGGTGCCAGAAGGGCTGGTCTGAGTATTTCAGAAACTGCTGCTCTACTGGGAATTTCACGCACAACCATCTCTAGGGTTAACAGAGAGTGGTCCGAAAAAGAAAAAACATCCAGTGAGCGGCCGTTCTGTGGGCGGAAATGCCTTGTTGATGCCAGAGGTCAGAGGAGAATGGGCAGACTGGTTCCAGCTGATAGAAAGGCAACAGTGACTCAAATAGCCAACCGTTACAACCAAGGTAGGCAGAAGAGCATCTCTGAACGTACAGTACGGCCAACTTTGAGGCAGATGGGCTACAGCAGCAGAAGACCACACCGGGGGCCACTCCGCTCAGCTAAGAACAGGAAACTGAGGCTACAATTTGCACAAGCTCATCGAAATTGGACAGTAGAAGATTGGAAAAACGTTGCCTGGTCTGAGTCTCGATTTCTGCTGCGACATTCGGATGGTAGGGTCAGAATTTGGCGTCAACATGAAAGCATGGATCCATCCTGCCTTGTATCAACGGTTCAGGCTGTTGGTGGTGGTGTCATGGTGTGGGGAATATTTTCTTGGCACTCTTTGGGCCCCTTGGTACCAATTGAGCATGGTTGCAACGCCACAGCCTACCTGAGTATTGTTGCTGACCATGTCCATCCCTTTATGACCACAATGGACCCAACATCTGATGGCTACTTTCAGCAGGATAATGCGCCATGTCATAAAGCTAGAATCATCTCAGACTGGTTTCTTGAACATGACCATGAGGTCACTGTACTCCAATGGCCTCCACAGTCACCAGATCCAATAGAGCCTCTTTGGGATGTGGTGGAACGGGAGATTGGCATCATGGATGTGCAGCCGACAAATCTGTGGCAACTGTGTGATGCCATGTCAATATGGACCAAAATCTCTGAGGAAGCTTCCAGCACCTTGTTGTATCTATGCCACCAAGAATTGGGGCAGTTCTGAAGATCCAACCCGTTACTAGCATGGTGTACCTAATAAAGTGGCCGGTGAGTGAGGCAGCCAAGAGGCCCATGATCCTTTTGGATGAAGTGCAGAGATCTCCAGCTGACGTGGGAGAGTCCTTCCATTGGACAACACTCACAGTTCACTGCACAAATCTGCCCGTAATAGAAGAGTGGCAAGAAGGAAGCCATATCATATGAATAAAAAGTCAGTTTGCTACAAACCGCCTGGGAAACACCAAACGTGGATGAAACCAGATGAAACCAAAATCCAACTTTTTGGCCACAATGCAAAATGATATGTTTGGCATAAAAGCAACTCGGCTAAACACCCCATCCTCACTGTCAGACATGGTGGAGGCAGCATCATGATTTGGGATTTCCTTCAGCAGGGGCAGGGAAGATAGTTAATATTGATGAGAAGATCTGGAAGAAAACCTGCTGGAGTCCTGCAGAAGACCGGAGACTGGCATGGAGATTTATCTTCCAACAAGACAATGATCCAAAAGCAAAGTAAAATCTACATTAGAATGGTTCCTAAATAAACATATATTCAGGCGTTAGAACGGCCAAGTCAACGTCCAGACCAGAATCCAACCGAGAATCTGTGAAAAGAGCAGAAAACTGCTGCTCACAACCGCTCTCCATCTGAACTCTAGCTGTATACAAAGAAGAATGGGTGAGCATGTCGGCCTTCCATGTGCAAAACTGATAGAGACCCCAAGCGACTTCCCGCTGTAATTGCAGCAAAAGGGGGCGCTACAAAGTACTAATGCAAGGGGGACAAATAATTTTGTACACAATTTTTCATGTTTTTATTGTTAAAGTTTAAAAGATCCAATAAATTTCGTTCCACTTCACAATTGTGTCCCACTTGTTGATTCTACACAAAAACATTAAAATTTATAGGGGAAATAAGGGCTTTGCGCCTATTTTTAGGTCAGTAATTGGATTTTTCGCCCAGTTTTGGTCCAAGTTCTATTTATGAACCATTTTTATTTATTTTTTTATTTTTTTTAAATCTGCCTGTTTTGAGTATTCATCCAAAAGTTTGCATAATACGAGATTAGTGCCCAATTTATCACTTGCGACTTTTTAAAAAGTTGCACAAAGAGGTGCAGGCCTACGTCTGGTCAGTACCAGGTGAATATGCTTGCACAATTTTTGGGACTTTTTTGCAACTTTTTACTCAGATACATTTACTATGGCAGTGCTACATGTTCATAAATCAGTCCCAAGATATTGGAACAAAATTCACACCAATCCCCATTGGAATCATTGCACACATTAGACTCCTAAGTAAATGTCTCACTATATCCTTGTTTGAAGCCTGAAATGTGGCAAAAGGTAGAAAAGTTCATAGCGGCCAAATACTTTGACAGGGCACTGTATAATCCTGCCTTAGAGGCGGAGGGGTGCTGCCTGCATGTTACATCCTGGGCTATACCCCAATATATACAGGAAAGCAGAGTGACCTCATTATTATGGGGGGGGGGCTATACCCCAATATATACAGGAAAGCAGAGTGACCTCATTATTATGGGGGGGGGCTATACCCCAATATATACAGGAAAGCAGAGTGACCTCATTATTATGGGGGGGGCTATAACTACCCCAATATATACAGGAAAGCAGAGTGACCTCATTATTATGGGGGGGGGGGCTATACCTCAATATATACAGGAAAGCAGAGTGACCTCATTATTATGGGGGGGGGCTATAACTACCCCAATATATACAGGAAAGCAGAGTGACCTCATTATTATGGGGGGGCTATAACTACCCCAATATATACAGGAAAGCAGAGTGACCTCATTATTATGGGGGGGGCTATAACTACCCAATATATACAGGAAAGCAAAGTGACCTCATTATCATGGGGGGGGGGGCTATAACTACCCCAATATATACAGGAAAGCAGAGTGACCTCATCATTATGGGGGGGGGGGCTATACCCCAATATATACAGGAAAGCAGAGTGACCTCATTATTATGGGGGGGGGGGGGGTATAACTACCCCAATATATACAGGAAAGCAGAGTGACCTCATTATTATGGGGGGGCTATAACTACCCCAATATATACAGGAAAGCAGAGTGACCTCATTATTATGGGGGGGGCTATACCCCAATATATACAGGAAAGCAGAGTGACCTCATTATTATGGGGGGGGGCTATAACTACCCAATATATACAGGAAAGCAAAGTGACCTCATTATTATGGGGGGGGGGGCTATAACTACCCCAATATATACAGGAAAGCAGAGTGACCTCATTATTATGGGGGGGGCTATACCCCAATATATACAGGAAAGCAGAGTGACGTCATTATTATGGGGGGGGGGCTATAACTACCCCAATATATACAGGAAAGCAGAGTGACCTCATTATTATGGGGGGGGGGGCTATACCCCAATATATACAGGAAAGCAGAGTGACGTCATTATTATGGGGGGGCTATAACTACCCAATATATACAGGAAAGCAGAGTGACCTCATTATTATGGGGGGGCTATAACTACCCAATATATACAGGAAAGCAGAGTGACCTCATTATTATGGGGGGGCTATAACTACCCAATATATACAGGAAAGCAGAGTGACCTCATTATTATGGGGGGGCTATAACTACCCCAATATATACAGGAAAGCAGAGTGACGTCATTATTATGGGGGGGGGGGGCTATAACTACCCCAATATATACAGGAAAGCAGAGTGACCTCATTATTATGGGGGGGGGCTATAACTACCCCAATATATACAGGAAAGCAGAGTGACCTCATTATTATGGGGGGGGGGGGGCTATAACTACCCAATATATACAGGAAAGCAGAGTGACCTCATTATTATGGGGGGGGGGGGACTATAACAACCCAATATATACAGGAAAGCAGAGTGACCTCATTATTATGGGGGGGGGGGCTATAACTACCCCAATATATACAGGAAAGCAGAGTGACCTCATTATTATGGGGGGGGGGGCTATAACTACCCCAATATATACAGGAAAGCAGAGTGACCTCATTATTATGGGGGTGGGGGCTATACCCCAATATATACAGGAAAGCAGAGTGACCTCATTATTATGGGGGGGGGGGACTATAACTACCCCAATATATACAGGAAAGCAGAGTGACCTCATTATGGGGGGGGGGCTATACCCCAATATATACAGGAAAGCAGAGTGACCTCATTATTATGGGGGGGGGCTATACCCTAATATATACAGGAAAGCAGAGTGACCTCATTATTATGGGGGGGGGCTATACCCCAATATATACAGGAAAGCAGAGTGACCTCATTATTATGGGGGGGGGCTATACCCCAATATATACAGGAAAGCAGAGTGACCTCATTATTATGGGGGGGGCTATAACTACCCAATATATACAGGAAAGCAGAGTGACCTCATTATTATGGGGGGGGGGGCTATAACTACCCAATATATACAGGAAAGCAGAGTGACCTCATTATTATGGGGGGGGGGGCTATACCCCAATATATACAGGAAAGCAGAGTGACCTCATTATTATGGGGGGGGGGCTATAACTACCCCAATATATACAGGAAAGCAGAGTGACCTCATTATTATGGGGGGGGCTATAACTACCCAATATATACAGGAAAGCAGAGTGACCATTATTATGGGGGGGGGGCTATACCCCAATATATACAGGAAAGCAGAGTGACCTCATTATTATGGGGGGGGCTATAACTACCCCAATATATACAGGAAAGCAGAGTGACCTCATTATTATGGGGGGGGGGCTATAACTACCCAATATATACAGGAAAGCAGAGTGACCTCATTATTATGGGGGGGGGCTATACCCCAATATATACAGGAAAGCAGAGTGACCATTATTATGGGGGGGGCTATACCCCAATATATACAGGAAAGCAGAGTGACCTCATTATTATGGGGGGGGGGCTATACCCCAATATATACAGGAAAGCAGAGTGACCTCATTATTATGGGGGGGGGGGCTATACCCCAATATATACAGGAAAGCAGAGTGACCTCATTATTATGGGGGGGGGCTATACCCCAATATATACAGGAAAGCAGAGTGACCATTATTATGGGGGGGGGCTATACCCCAATATATACAGGAAAGCAGAGTGACCATTATTATGGGGGGGGGCTATACCCCAATATATACAGGAAAGCAGAGTGACCTCATTATTATGGGGGGGGGGCTATAACTACCCAATATATACAGGAAAGCAGAGTGACCTCATTATTATGGGGGGGGGGCTATAACTACCCAATATATACAGGAAAGCAGAGTGACCTCATTATTATGGGGGGGGGCTATAACTACCCCAATATATACAGGAAAGCAGAGTGACATTATTATGGGGGGGGGGGGCTATAACTACCCAATATATACAGGAAAGCAGAGTGACCTCATTATTATGGGGGGGGGCTATAACTACCCAATATATACAGGAAAGCAGAGTGACGTCATTATTATGGGGGGGGGGGGCTATAACTACCCCAATATATACAGGAAAGCAGAGTGACGTCATTATTTTGGGGGGCTATAACTACCCCAATATATACAGGAAAACAGAGGTTTTGGAGCAGCTTTGGGCAGGAAATGGGCAGGGTGGAGGACTGTGATAAACAGCTGAGGAAAGCATTGCATTCTGGAACCTGTAGTACTGTGTACAACTGATAAACCAGGAAGTGCAGAAACACAATACAGAATGAAGACCCCCAAAACTAATGGATTTTGGGTAGTTCCAGAACTGGGTCAGACAGGTAGGCAATGCTATATGCTTCTGCAGCTGGTTTATTATTTTTTAACCTTTAGGTAGAGTTCCCCTTTAAATGCCACAATACATAGCGATTACGGTGTCAGTGACAGGATAAGCACATGTCACTGACAGATCGGAACTGGGACACTGCCCTGAGATATGAGAGGACCCCGGAGACATAGACACTGCCCTGAGATATGAGAGGACCCCGGGGACATAGACACTGCCCTGAGATATGAGAGGACCCCGGGGACATAGACTGGGGGGACACTGCCCTGAGATATAAAAGAGGACCCCGGGGACATAAGACTGGGGGGACACTGCCCTGAGATATGAGAGAGGACCCCGGGGACATAGACTGGGGGGACACTGCCCTGAGATATAAAAGAGGACCCCGGGGACATAGACTGGGGGGACACTGCCCTGAGATATAAGAGAGGACCCCGGGGACATAGACTGGGGGGACACTGCCCTGAGATATAAGAGAGGACCCCGGGGACATAGACTGGGGGGACACTGCCCTGAGATATAAGAGAGGACCCCGGGGACATAGACTGGGACACTGCCCTGAGATATAAGAGAGGATCTGATCACAATGTACAAATATATGAATGGACAGTACAGACATCTTTGTAGTGACTTCATTACACCTAGGCCTGTATCCATGACAAGGGGGCATCTAGAGGAAAGAAGGTTTCACCATTAGCACAGATTCTGCGGATTCTTTACTGTAAGAGCAGTGACACTGGAACTCTATATGGAACGCTATATTCTTTACTGTAAGTGCTTTGAGACTATCAATCTCTATATTTACTGTAAGAGCAGTGACACTATGGAGCTCTGCTACATGATGCTGTCATGGCGGATCTATTATAAGTACAGGGGAGGCCTGGATGCTTCTCTATAAATATGAGGTTATCGCCACTAGATGACATGTGATAGGACGCTGATCCAGGGATTATTCTGATCACCATAGTAATGGAGCCTCCTGGGGGGGGGGGGGGGGGGGGTTGCCTTCCTCTGGATCAGCACAGTCGGGTTCTGTAGGTGGAACTCTATAGACTTTTGTCTTTTTCCGGCTTTATTGACCCTGTTCCTCGGCTTCTGTGTCTGATTGTATTCTCTCCTCTCGTTTTCAGGCCCGCTTCTTCCAGAGTCGTCCTTCATCCTTGTGCTGTAGAAACTGTCAACTACAATGTCCAGTTATTTGGTTCCAACCTCCCAGTGAAGGTGATGGAGGCTCTGACCAGCGCTCACGGTAAGTCGCTGAATGGTTAGTCTGGCCAGCGCTCACGGTAAGTCGCTGAATGGTTAGTCTGACCAGCGCTCACGGTAAGTCGCTGAATGGTTAGTCTGACCAGCGCTCACGGTAAGTCGCTGAATGGTTAGTCTGACCAGCGCTCACGGTAAGTCGCTGAATGGTTAGTCTGACCAGCGCTCACGGTAATCGCTGAATGGTTAGTCTGACCAGCGCTCACGGTAAGTCGCTGAATGGTTAGTCTGACCAGCGCTCACGGTAAGTCGCTGAATGGTTAGTCTGGCCAGCGCTCACGGTAATCGCTGAATGGTTAGTCTGACCAGCGCTCACGGTAAGTCGCTGAATGGTTAGTCTGACCAGCGCTCACGGTAAGTCGCTGAATGGTTAGTCTGACCAGCGCTCACGGTAAGTCGCTGAATGGTTAGTCTGACCAGCGCTCACGGTAAGTCGCTGAATGGTTAGTCTGGCCAGCGCTCACGGTAAGTCGCTGAATGGTTAGTCTGACCAGCGCTCACGGTAAGTCGCTGAATGGTTAGTCTGACCAGCGCTCACGGTAATCGCTGAATGGTTAGTCTGACCAGCGCTCACGCTAAGTCGTTGAATGTTTAGTCTGACCAGCGCTCACGGTAAGTCGTTGAATGTTTAGTCTTTACTTCCCAGTTTGGTTATTTATAGTATAATTGTGAAGAGAAATGCGCAGCTTCTTGTCCCCGCAGGAGGCGGAGCACGGCTGAGAAAAACTTCAGCGCCACCACAGCCTCTTACATTGTTACATTGTCATTGTAGAGAATCAGAACCCCGTTGTTTTTATGCCATATGTCCCCCATCTTATGTCATACAGACACATAGTCCCTGTATTGCTGCATCCTCTGATGCCTGATACTATAACGCCATGCACTCGTCTATACTGACAGCTCATAACATCACACACAACAAGTATAACTGCTAGTGAGCTGCTATTGTCTCCCACGACTATTCATAATCTTACACGGACAAATGTAATAAAGATTATAGAACTCCACAAAGTCTCCCTCCGGAAGAGAGCAGCTTGAAGGGGGGGGGGGGGGGGGGGGGCTCTCACTATGGCTGCAGGCAATGGAGGGCGGGCAACGTTTCTTCTGCCAATCACTTAAGGGATGTTTCTATTTCTTTTTTTCTTTTGTAATTTTTTGTTGTTTCTTGTACACCGTTATGGGGGCGGCCATCTTACCTGAGTTTCTTTGAACAGCAGGTAGTGACGTACTTTATGGCAAGTGAAAACGAAGGGAGGTCAAGCCTCATGGACATAGAGGACAATAGACAGTCTGTCCCCTTGAGATGAATGTGAGACATTACTGAGCGTGTTCTGTGACCTATGAAGAGGTCATCCTACAGGGAGCTGCTATTGTCTCCTCTATCTACTGGTGTCACATGACGCTGCAATGCTGTACAGATCACTTTACTGCAGCCTCCTCTTAAAGGGGAAGTCCGGCCAAAATTTATTTTTTATGTTATTACTTATGGAAAGTTATACAATTTTCTAATGTACATTAATTATGGGAAATGCTCCTATACTGCTATTTCCCTTAATTTAGTGTATCAGGAAGTGTTAGAATTTTCTCAGAACCAGTGACGTCACGACGAATGGTGTAATTCCTATGGAGTGTCCAGCAGGGGGCGCTCTCTATATAGAAGTCAGTGAGTACCATTGACTTTTATATATAGTGCGCCCCTGCTGGACATTCCATTGGAATTACAATGGATGTGTGTATGTAATGTAATGTACTGTACTTTGCGATTGAATACATCTATGGGATACTTTGGGGAGCAAGTGTCCTTGCTCCCCAAAGTATCCCATAAATGTATTCAATGAATACATTTGCAGGGCACCGAGCAGGGAGGGAGAGAAGTGCCATCTACCTTCCCCCTCCCTGCTCGGTGCTGGGAACATATACAAAGTACTACTTATCTGCAGATAATGGGGGAGTAGTACCTGTGCTATCTTATCGCCGCCCGCGCCGCCGCTCACACAAGTGCCGCCCGCTCCGCCGCCGCCGCTCACATAAGTGCCGCCTGCTCCGCCGCCGCTCACAGAAGTGCCCCCTCCTCCTCCGCTCCCCCTCCGATAGTGTGAGGAGCGGCAAGGGCAGGCGGCGGGGAGTCAGCGGGGCCATAGTGTTTTGAGGAGGAGGAGGGGGCACTACTGTGAGCGGCGGCGGAACGGGCGGCACTTGTGTGAGCGGCGGCGCGGGCGGCGATAAGATAGCACAGGTACTACTCCCCCATTATCTGCGGAGTAGTACTTTGTATATGTTCCCAGCACCGAGCAGGGAGGGGGGAGGTAGATGGCACTTCTCTCCCTCCCTGCTCGGTGCCCTGCAAATGTATTTATTGAATACATTTATGGGATACTTTGGGGAGCAAGGACACTTGCTCCCCAAAGTATTCCATAAATGTATTCAATCGCAAAGTACAGTACATTACATTACATACACACATCCATTGTAATTCCAATGCAGTGTCCAGCAGGGGCGCACTATATATAGAAGTCAATGGTACTCCCTGACTTCTATATGTAGAGCGCCCCCTGCTGGGCACTCCATAGGAATTACATGATTCGTCGTGACGTCACGGTTTCTGAGAGAATTCTAACACTTCCTGATACACTAAATGAAGGGAAATAGAAGTATATGAGCATTTCCCATAATTAATGTATATTAGAAAATTGTATAACTTTCCATAAGTAATAACATATATAAAAAATAAATTTTGGCCGGACTTCTCCTTTAATACCACAGACACAACAGGAAGTCTCAGCTTAGTTTTACCTAGTGGTGACAATGAGAACTGCAAGATATCAGGATTATTAAATAATATAGAGAGAAAAATGGAATTTTAGAAAAAAAAATGGCCAAAAAGCAATGTTTATTAAGTTTATAGTGCTCTATAAAGAATGGGTCATTCTCTGCTGAGACATAAGTAAGTAGGCCCCACGTCACTGCGCAGCTGTGTATATGTATAACCCGTTACATCCGTCGCTGCTCCTGCGTTATCGGGCCGCCGGCTGTAGATTGCGCTGCCTGTTCCCGTTACAGACGGTCACTTTGCCTCAGACATTAACCCACAATAACAGGACATACTGTGTTACATCCACGTACATCCGCAGCAACTAGAGATGCCCCAGACCCGCCCTCCAGCATAGGACTGAGCCTACACGGCAGGTCTATAGGTTGTGGTGTCAGCACCTTGTAGTAGAGACCAGCGAATTCACCGTAATAACAAAGCTCAGCGGTCGGCTTATCAGCTGCCGCCTTGTAACTCTGCCGAGAAAAGCTGCATCCAGTCCGGAGAGTTTCTCCCAGTTTCCTAGGACAGTATCCAGCTTTTCCTGGCACCCAGAGCGTCGCTGAGATACAAGGCGGCAGCTGATAAGCCGACCGATGAGCTTTGTTATTACGGTGAATTCGCTGGTCTCTACTTTTCAGCCCTTTCTGACCTATTTCTGTTACTATTTTCCTCCACCAGTTGACGACCCTTTAACGGTGAAGATTCACGAGCTGGGATGGGCCTGGTTAGTGTGCGGGGATCACATCATCATCTGGAAGATTAGTCAGTCCTCCTCTGCAAAGGTAAATCCATCTCCTCTCCGGCGACCTCCTGCCTCTTGTATTATAGGACAATAGAATCCAGGATCCGGTTCTGCAGTCCAGGGGAGAGGAGTTAAAGGAGAACTCCAGCTGCGACCCTATTTTTAAAACACCCGGAGAGGGGGGGAATGACACGAGGGAGAGACAGTGACAGAGTACCCGAAGGGGAGACAGTAGCAGGGTACACAAAGTTGGGTACTTGTGATGTATGTATGTATGTATGTATGTATTATGTATGTAACTAGACCAGAGCAGTGACATAGAGAGTTGGAGTTCTGCAACAGATTAGAGGATGACACTTCATGAGGGGGAGCAGTGGCAGGGTACACGAGGGGGGAGCGGTGGTAGGGTACACGAAGGGGAGACTGTGGCAGGGTACACAAAGGGGAGACGGTGGCGGCAGGGTACACGAGGGGGGGCGGTGGCAGGGTACACGAGGGGGGGCGGTGGTGGCAGGGTACACGAGGGGGAGACTGTGGCAGGGTACACGAGGGGGGGGCGGTGGCAGGGTACACGAGGGGGGAGCGGTGGCAGGGTACACGGGGGGGGGGGGGAGCGGTGGCAGGGTACACGAGGGGGGAGCGGTGGCAGGGTACACGGGGGGGGGGAGCGGTGGCAGGGTACACGAGGGGGGGGCGGTGGCAGGGTACACGAGGGGGGAGCGGTGGTAGGGTACACGAGGGGGAGACTGTGGCAGGGTACACGAGGGGGGAGCGGTGGCAGGGTACATGAGGGGGGGGCGGTGGCGGCAGGGTACACGAGGGGGGGCGGTGGCAGGGTACACGGGGGGGACGGTGGCGGCAGGGTACACGAGGGGGGGCGGTGGCAGGGTACACGGGGGGGACGGTGGCAGGGTACACGAGGTGGGGGGCGGTGGCAGGGTACACGGGGGGGACGGTGGCAGGGTACACAAGGTGGGGGGCGGTGGCAGGGTACACATGGGCCAATGTCGGTACTTGTGATGCATGTTGGCAAACTAGACCAGAGTAGAGCAGTAACATAGACCGAGCAGTGCTTCATACTACGTGTCACATAGCACAGATTTTAGCTTTGTGGCCCCTGCAGTGCCAAGTGTTTTGTCCTGTTTCTTCGCTTGGGGAAAAAAAAAAAAAAAAAAAAAGTCTACTAATTAACTAATTAGCCGCTGGGTGTTAAAAGGTCATTACTTACCCCAACTGAGACACCAGGCGCATGTAAAAGACACCACCAGGAAGGACGTCATCAGATAGACGGATAGATGGTACCAGCGGTTTGGGGGGGAGGGTTGTCGGATGCAGCATCGCTTCTCATTGACACCCCCTCAGCCAATTGGTGCACTGTCCCCACTGCTGGGCCGCCAGTGACCCGGGAGACGGAGAATAAGCGATCCTGTTAATGTGAACGTACCCTAACAGTGTGTGTCTCATACTAAAGGCCTGAAGAGACTTAACATAGGACATGACATTTACATTTCGGTAGAGGACGGGATCATCAGGCGGTTATATGCATTGTATACCTGTATATGCTTCCTCTGCACGGACAGGTCAGGTCCTGGCCCATCGTGTCATTATGCTGACGGTTATATCACACTTTGCTCTTGTTTTTTATAATTTTACACTAACACCTTTTTTTCCCCGCAGTCTTTGTCATGCAAAGAGCTCCAGCTTCCGCCAAGTGACTTTGCTTGGTCTGCAGATCTGGTAGACATAGCGACTGCTGGTGATGCCGCAACTACACAGGTATGTTACACGGAAACGTCTGCCTTCTGCCTATGGAATATACACTGACTTAGTATGTGCTACGTGAGGGAGGAATAAAGAGCAGAAACCAGTGAGAGCGGGGCAGTCGGGAAGTGTTAGTGTGGAGCCTTGGGAGCAAAGCTTGTGTCCCTGGAAAACAAGGACCGGGACTCTCTGGTGCAAGAAGTAATACCGTGTACCTGAAAATGGTACAAAAAAGTTATGGTGCTCTGTATGCAGAAAGGGAGAATGTGACCTGGAACCTGCATATTGAAAGGTAATGGACCATCAGGGAGAATGTGACCTGGAACCTGCATATTGAAAGGTAATGGACCATCAGGGAGAATGTGACCTGGAACCTGCATATTGAAAGGTAATGGGCCATCAGATGCAACGATTTATATTACATTAGCCGATCGCTGCGGGGGGTCATTTTGATACGCAGCCCGGTTCCCGAACTCAGCGCTGTTCTTTTGCCATGTACCGAACGTTCTATGCCACCGCCCCCCAGTGTGACCATATCTTTTCTGTAATGTGTGATTGATTCTAGTGGAGCTGTGTCACATTGCGTAGGGAATATGGTCACGCCGGGGGGTTTCAGGCCGCCCTCAGTACATAGAATCGGCCGGTGCATGGCAAAAGAACAGCACCGAGTGCGGGAACCAGGCTGCGTTTCATATAGACCATGCCGCCGGGATTCCTGCGCTGATCGGCTAATGTAATAAAAAGTGATGCACCTGATGGTCCACTGGCTTTACCTGCTCATATGGTTGTGTTGCACTACTCTCGCGTTTGGTCCAGTCATGGCTTTATTTTGGGAGAAACTTGTTTTTGGGCAGTGTGGAAGGGCCAGGCATGTGGGGGGGCCCCATAATGCACTGCTCTGCAGCACCACCCCGTCCTTCTGTGCTGGACAGTCAGGACTCACAGCGCTGCTAACAATCCTGCATATTCACTGAGAACTGACTGTCAATCACAAAGGGAGGCGGGAGTGTAAAACAAGCGAGGAGCTTCACACCTGGACAATAAAGGGCCCTGAACCTGCCACGGACGGACTAAACACCCAATGCTATAACCAGATCAGCAGTATGCTCTGCACTTTCCAGGAGACTGTTTACCCTTAAGTGGTGGTGAGCGCTATAACCATGTATACCCTGTGATGGAGTGTGCAAGCAATCCAGTGTGTTACGCTGTATGGACTCTTATGTATTCAGTACAAGCCTGCACCATTGGGCTCCGTGATATCGGGCTGGGTTGCAGTATAACGAGATAGTGGCTGTGAGAGGCGACGGGTGACCGGTGGCAGCGTGACCATAAGTGTACAGAGCGGGCAGGATACTAGAAATAAACCAATACTGTATAAGCTCACCAACCCCGCCACCTTGTATTCTTGTTTGTTCCATAGTCTGTTGCGGTTATGGCTTCTACAGCTGAGGGATCAGTCCGTTATTGGCCAAGTCTGACACATGAAGAGTTTTACACAGACGCTAATGTGGATGTTGGAGATTCTCTTTGTTCATTTTTAACTTCTGTTAAGGTAAGAGACCCCATCCCAACCTTTTCTAAAAGACCACACTTGATATATTCTGTATACACAGGAACCTGCTTCTATACATATAACCCTATCTGTTACATACGAGTTATATCCCTATTATATATCCTTATAAAATCCCATTCCACAGGCCGAATATCATTAAAGGGAACCTGTCACCAGGGACGCTGGCACAGAGCTTGCCCGATCCCCCCCGGTGCAGCCCCCGGATACTTACCCTTTCCGGCGAGTCCCGCTCCTGGAGCCGGTCCCGGGACGAAGATATCAAGGCCGTGCGTGCGCTGTATGCAAATTACCTGAGATGAGTCCGATGCCAATAGAGAATGAATGGAGTCGTCATTCTCTACAGGCATCGGACCTATCTCTGCAGCGCGCGCACACGGCTTCAGGCGCTGATATCTTCGTACCGGGACCGGCTCCAGGAGCGGGACTCGCTGGAAAGGTTAAGTATCCGGGGACTGCATTGGGGGTCGTGCGGGCTCTGTGTCCGCGTACCTGGTGACAGGTTCCCTTTAAAGGAGAAGTCCGGCAAAAAATTTTAAGTATTGTCCCCCAAAAGTTATTCAAATCGCCAATATACACTTATTACGGGAAAGTGCTTTTTTCCCTGCACTTACTACTGCATCAAGGCTTCACTTCCTGGATAACATTGTGATGTCACTCCCTGGGTAACACGGTGACACCACTTCCTGGATAACACGGTGATGTCACTCCCTGGATAACATGGTGATGTCACTCCCTGGATAACATGGTGATGTCACTCCCTGGATAACATGGTGATGTCACTTCCTGGATAACATGGTGACGTCACTTCCTGGATAACACGGTGAT
Source organism: Dendropsophus ebraccatus (assembly GCF_027789765.1). Classification (NCBI taxonomy): domain Eukaryota; kingdom Metazoa; phylum Chordata; class Amphibia; order Anura; family Hylidae; genus Dendropsophus; species Dendropsophus ebraccatus. The sequence continues at coordinate 74,079,114 of NC_091468.1, read as the reverse complement.
GTCACTCCCTGGATAACACGGTGATGTCACTCCCTGGATAACATGGTGACGTCCCTTCCTGGATAACATGGTGACGTCCCTTCCTGGATAACATGGTGACGTCCCTTCCTGGATAACATGGTGATGTCACTTCCTGGATAACATGGTGATGTCACTCCCTGGATAACATGGTGATGTCACTCCCTGGATAACATGGTGATGTCACTCCCTGGATAACATGGTGATGTCACTCCCTGGATAACATGGTGATGTCACTCCCTGGATAACATGGTGATGTCACTTCCTGGATAACATGGTGATGTCACTTCCTGGATAACATGTTGAGGTCACTCCCTGGATAACATGTTGAGGTCACTCCCTGGATAACATGTTGAGGTCACTCCCTGGATAACATGTTGAGGTCACTCCCTGGATAACATGGTGATGTCACTCCCTGGATAACATGGTGATGTCACTTCCTGGATAACATGGTGATGTCACTCCCTGGATAACATGGTGATGTCACTCCCTGGATAACATGGTGATGTCACTCCCTGGATAACATGGTGATGTCACTCCCTGGATAACATGGTGATGTCACTCCCTGGATAACATGGTGATGTCACTCCCTGGATAACATGGTGATGTCACTCCCTGGATAACATGGTGATGTCACTCCCTGGATAACATGGTGATGTCACTTATTCAGGAATCCAAAAATAGAAAAATACTATAGCACTCCTCTTCTTAGACTTGCCAGTCTTAATGAGTAAATAAAAAACAAGTTAGTAAGAGATGCAATAGTTACCAACCCTAGTAAGAGATGCAATAGTTACCAACCCTAGTGTCCAAATAGGGCAAACACAGTCCAAAGTACAGCAAAGGTAACAGCATCTCACAAGGCGGATATAGATATAAAATGTTGTTTATTCCAGCATGGCACTAATACAACGTTTCATTAGCAATGGTCTTTTTCAAGTATCTTAATATGCTTTGGAATAAAGATTTTTGGACATTTTAACTCCTTCACTTTTTTGGGGGCTGTGATTTCCTTCTACTTTTATGGACTGCATACCTGGGTGAACGGCCCATTTCTTATCACCTGCTCCTTACCAAGAGGGTTGCCGCCAATATTGGGACATAATTCACACGGTCAGCTGACCTTGTTCTATAATTTTTTTTTGAGGATGCTCCGGTCGTCTCTATAGGGACAGGAACACCGTTTAAAAGGCGCCTCACTAGGCACACCCCCAGTGCTTCCTGTACCTACAGAGAGGACTGCAACTTTGTTCCTGCTAGAAGGAACATTACCAGTGCAGGCTGTGGTGGCTGGGCCCTTTAAGCCGCCTGGTGAGTGGGTCGATCGCGGTCTGCGTGGCCTCTATCCCCCCTTGTTTTTGGGCTCTGCGCCGCTCTGGGAAGAGGCAGGAGTCTCCAGGTAGACACGCGCGTTCCGGTGGGAGCAGCCATCTTTGTGATATTACTGGAAGTGACGACCGTAGTTTGCTGAGACACTTTCGGGTCGCGGCAGCATCCGGCGCGGTGGCAATCTGCTCTGTTTCTCCCCCTGCAGCTATGGAGCAAGTCCGGAGCCCGGACGCCGTAGGCCGACAGTGAGTAGGGTACTTACCCAGAAAGCTAAGGTGTTTCTTTTTTGTGTGGACTTAGCCTGGGGGTGATTGGGTCTCCTCCTCTGATTTTCTTATAGGGAGAGCTGGAGGCCCCGAGGAGAGGAGAGTCAGCTAAAAAGAGATGCATTATGTGCAACATTGCCCTAGAGTTGTCTTATAACAAACAACTATATACCTCCTGTATCTCTAATGTGAGATGAGAAACAGTCCCTCATGGAGGATATTAGATCTATTGTAAAGGAGGAGATGGGGGTGGTTAAGCCCTCGGGTTCTGGCTCTAGACCTAGAAAGGATCCTGTTCCTAGGAAGAGGATTAGACAGATCTCTACCTCCTCGTCCAGCTCTGATAATGCTGTGCATGTGACATCTGATGTAGAGCTGGAGGAGGGAGAGAGGATGGATAATGATGAGGAGGAGGAGGTTGTGAATGTTTCCCATACTCCTGCTACTGTTAAGAAATATTTTTTTGACTCCTCTGACATTGAAACCCTAATAAAAGCAGTCAGGGAGACCATGAACTTAAAAGAGACTGCTCAGGAGAGTTCAGTGGTGGATGAGATGTTTGGGGGCCTGAAGGCTAAAAAACATACAGTATTCCCCATTAACACAAACCTAAAGGATTTGGTGTTAGAGGAGTGGGAACAGACTGAGAAAAGGTTTTCTTTCTCCAGGGAGATAAAGAATCGCCTTATGTTTGATAAAACCGAAACAAATGTCTGGGATGAGATCCCTAAGATAGACGTCCAAGTAGCTAAAGTAGCCAAAAGGACCTCTATCCCCTTTGAGGACTCCAGCCAGTTGAGAGACCCAATGAATAGGAAGGGTGACTCCTTACTTAAAAAAATTTGGGAAGCCACCTCTTATACAACCAAGACAAATATTGCAGCCACATCTATAGCTAGGACCATGTCAGTCTGGTTAAACCAGCTTGAAGTCCTATTAGCTGATTAGACCTCGAGAGAAAAAATTTTGGGCACTCTGCCTTTATTAAAGATGGCCACCAGGTTTTCCATTCGGTCTAGTGCAAAGATAGCTACCTTATCAAATTCAGTCCGGCGGACCCTCTGGTTAGGGTCTTGGTCTGGGGACACATGGTCCAAAAACAAACTATGCGCCATTCCCTTTAAAGGGGAGTATGTGTTTGGAGCGGAGCTAGATAAAATCCTTGATAAGGCAGCAGATAAAAAGAAGGATTTACCAGACAAGTCTAAAGGGAAAAAGCAGTCCTTTCGGAAGACCCGTTTTTTCTCTAACGACTATAAGGGGAAAGGAAAGACTGGAAGGTGGAGTTACCCCAAAGGGGGAGGTAGAGGGAGAGGTTTCCTTTTCAACCCCAATGCAAATCAGTCCACCTCCACAAAACAATGACGGATCCCTGGTCGGGGGAAGGCTTCTCCAGTTAGCCCAGGACTGGCAGAACATTACTTCCAACCCCTGGGCCCTGAGCATTGTTCAGGTAGGCTACAAGATAGAATTCAGCAGCCTTCCTCCCACCAGGTTTCTCATTACAGATGCGGGATCAGTAAAACAAAACAATCTAATCCTCAAAGGGGTAAAGGATATGATTGCCCTAGGGGCAGTGATGCCAGTTCCAGTCCCAGAAGAGAATCAGGGGTATTACTCCTTCCTCTTCTTAGTAAAAAACGAATGGAACGCACAGAACAATAATCAACCTAAAGTACCTGAACAAATGGATTGTCTATCACCGTTTCACGATGGAAACGATAAAGACGATCATTCCCCTGATCCCGCCAGGCTCCTTCATGGTCTTAATAGACCTGAAGGACGCCTACTACCACGTCCCAATCCCCCCCAGATATCACAGATACCTCAGATTCGCGATTCTCTGGGAGGGAGTGGCCCATATGTGCAATGAACCAGGCACAGCAGCGGGATGGGAGCCGGAGGCCCATATGTGCAATGAACCAGGCACAGCAGCGGGGACCGGAGCAGGAGGCCCATATGTGCAATGAACCAGGCACAGCAGCGGGGACCGGAGCAGGAGGCCCATATGTGCAATGAACCAGGCACAGCAGCGGGGACCGGAGCAGGAGGCCCATATGTGCAATGAACCAGGCACAGGGACGGGAGCAGGAGGCCCATATGTGCAATGAACCAGGCACAGCAGCGGGGACCGGAGCAGGAGGCCCATATGTGCAATGAACCAGGCACAGCAGCGGGGACCGGAGCAGGAGGCCCATATGTGCAATGAACCAGGCACAGCAGCGGGGACCGGAGCAGGAGGCCCATATGTGCAATGAACCAGGCACAGGGACGGGAGCAGGAGGCCCATATGTGCAATGAACCAGGCCCAGCAGCGGGGACCGGAGCAGGAGGCCCATATGTGCAATGAACCAGGCACAGCAGCGGGGACCGGAGCAGGAGGCCCATATGTGCAATGAACCAGGCACAGCAGCGGGGACCGGAGCAGGAGGCCCATATGTGCAATGAACCAGGCACAGGGACGGGAGCAGGAGGCCCATATGTGCAATGAACCAGGCACAGCAGCGGGGACCGGAGCAGGAGGCCCATATGTGCAATGAACCAGGCACAGCAGCGGGGAACGGAGCAGGAGGCCCATATGTGCAATGAACCAGGCACAGGGACGGGAGCAGGAGGCCCATATGTGCAATGAACCAGGCACAGCAGCGGGGACCGGAGCAGGAGGCCCATATGTGCAATGAACCAGGCACAGGGACGGGAGCAGGAGGCCCATATGTGCAATGAACCAGGCACAGCAGCGGGGACCGGAGCAGGAGGCCCATATGTGCAATGAACAAGGCACAGGGACGGGAGCAGGAGGCCCATATGTGCAATAAACCAGCAACAGGGACAGGAGCAGGAGGCCCATATGTGCAATGAACCAGGCACAGCAGCGGGGACCGGAGCAGGAGGCCCATATGTGCAATGAACCAGGCACAGCAGCGGGGACGGGAGCCGGAGGCCCATATGTGCAATGAACCAGGCACAGCAGCGGGGACTGGAGCAGGAGGCCCATATGTGCAATGAACCAGGCACAGGGACGGGAGCAGGAGGCACATATGTGCAATGAACCAGGCACAGCAGCGGGGACCGGAGCAGGAGGCCCATATGTGTAATGAACCAGGCACAGCAGCGGGGACCGGAGCAGGAGGCCCATATGTGCAATGAACAAGGCACAGGGACGGGAGCAGGAGGCCCATATGTGCAATAAACCAGCAACAGGGACAGGAGCAGGAGGCCCATATGTGCAATGAACAAGGCACAGGGACGGGAGCAGGAGGCCCATATGTGCAATGAACCAGGCACAGCAGCGGGGACCGGAGCAGGAGGCCCATATGTGCAATGAACCAGGCACAGCAGCGGGGACGGGAGCCGGAGGCCCATATGTGCAATGAACCAGGCACAGCAGCGGGGACTGGAGCAGGAGGCCCATATGTGCAATGAACCAGGCACAGGGACGGGAGCAGGAGGCACATATGTGCAATGAACCAGGCACAGCAGCGGGGACCGGAGCAGGAGGCCCATATGTGTAATGAACCAGGCACAGCAGCGGGGACCGGAGCAGGAGGCCCATATGTGCAATGAACAAGGCACAGGGACGGGAGCAGGAGGCCCATATGTGCAATAAACCAGCAACAGGGACAGGAGCAGGAGGCCCATATGTGCAATGAACCAGGCACAGCAGCGGGGACGGGAGCCGGAGGCCCATATGTGCAATGAACCAGGCACAGCAGCGGGGACTGGAGCAGGAGGCCCATATGTGCAATGAACCAGGCACAGGGACGGGAGCAGGAGGCCCATATGTGCAATGAACCAGGCACAGGGACGGGAGCAGGAGGCCCATATGTGCAATGAACCAGGCACAGCAGCGGGGACGGGAGCAGGAGGCCCATATGTGCAATGAACCAGGCACAGCAGCGGGGACGGGAGCCATAGGCCCATATGTGCAATGAACCAGGCACAGCAGCGGGGACGGGAGCTGGAGGCCCATATGTGCAATGAACCAGGCACAGCAGCGGGGACGGGAGCAGGAGGCCCATATGTGCAATGAACCAGGCACAGCAGCGGGGACGGGAGCCATAGGCCCATATGTGCAATGAACCAGGCACAGGGACGGGAGCAGGAGGCCCATATGTGCAATGAACCAGGCACAGCAGCGGGGACGGGAGCTGGAGGCCCATATGTGCAATGAACCAGGCACAGCAGCGGGGACGGGAGCAGGAGGCCCATATGTGCAATGAACAAGGCACAGCAGCGGGGATGGGAGCCGGAGGCCCATATGTGCAATGAACCAAGCACAGCAGCGGGGACGGGAGTCGGAGGCCCATATGTGCAATGAACCAGGCACAGCAGCGGGGACGGGAGCAGGAGGCCCATATGTGCAATGAACCAGGCACCAGGCTTGAGGCTTGTTCTTTTTGATCATTTCACTGAAACGGTTCAGGGATTTGATCAGTTCCCCGACTTTCTTTGGCGAAATGACCCAATGGAGTGATCATGTTATCATTTCCCTGCAAAATATACACACACACACGTGTATATACCCATACATGCACCATATATATACATACACACTCGTATATACACTCACACGAATATACACATACATACACGCCTTGCTGCATGATTATTGAGCTGTGTAATATACTCAATAAGCGAGTGCCGATCTAGCAGATGAGCGCTCCCTTATCCAGAATATCCAGTTCTCAGGGACCACTTTTCCTTTCCATTCCAGGCTGGCAGCTTTATATTGTCATCTTCAAAGAACCAACATGTTCGGTTAATGCCAGATGCTTCTGGAAAGATCTCCCAGCGATTCTTGCAGCAAGGTCAAGGCATGCTCTCAGGAATCGGCCGTCGAGTTTCCACTCTCTTTGGTATCTTGTCACCTTCTGTAGAGTCATCGGTAAGTTTTACAGGTGGGAGCTGTTATCCCTTATATAACTTTGTGCTCATGAGCTATGTGGATAATGGATAGGTTAGGCTCCGGGGTTATGAGCTATGTGGATAATGGATAGGTTAGGCTCCTGGGTTATGAGCTATGTGGATAATGGATAGGTTAGGCTCTGGGGTTATGAGCTATGTGGATAATGGATAGGTTAGGCTCTGGGGTTATGAGCTATGTGGATAATGGATAGGTTAGGCTCTGGGGTTATGAGCTATGTGGATAATGGATAGGTTAGGCTCCGGGGTTATGAGCTATGTGGATAATGGATAGGTTAGGCTCTGGGGTTATGAGCTATGTGGATAATGGATAGGTTAGGCTCTGGGGTTATGAGCTATGTGGATAATGGATAGGTTAGGCTCCGGGGTTATGAGCTATGTGGATAATGGATAGGTTAGGCTCTGGGGTTATGAGCTATGTGGATAATGGATAGGTTAGGCTCTGGGGTTATGAGCTATGTGGATAATGGATAGGTTAGGCTCCGGGGTTATGAGCTATGTGGATAATGGATAGGTTAGGCTCCGGGGTTATGAGCTATGTGGATAATAGGTTAGGCTCCGGGGGTTATGAGCTATGTGGATAATGGATAGGTTAGGCTCTGGAGTTATGAGCTATGTGGATAATGGATAGGTTAGGCTCTGGAGTTATGAGCTATGTGGATAATAGGTTAGGCTCTGGAGTTATAAGCTATGTGGATAATGGATAGGTTAGGCTCTGGAGTTATGAGCTATGTGGATAATAGGTTAGGCTCCGGGGGTTATGAGCTATGTGGATAATGGATAGGTTTGGCTGAGGCCAGGCCGCCTCTGAGATGCTGGATACCACATGAGCACTGTGTTTGAAATGGTGGGGGGGGGAGACATTGAGACGGCGTAGACGGCCAGATCAGCAGTTATCACTACTAAGGAGGGGGTGAGTTGCCTGGAACACGCCCGGAACACTGCAGACTGCTTACTGAGTGCAGATTACAAACCTAAATAACGTGGGGTTAGCGTTTTAATAGTGTAAAACATTATTATATGCAACCATTTCACTGCTTATAGCATTGATCAGTGTTATCTGTGATCATTACATAGAGCCTGCCTGTGGCCATAGCACTGATCCGTGTAATCTGTGATCATTACATACAGCCTGTCTGTGGCCATAGCACTGATCAGTGTTATCTGTGATCATTACATAGAGCCTGCCTGTGGCCATAGCACTGATCAGTGTTATCTGTGATCATTACATACAGCCTGCCTGTGGCCATAGCACTGATCAGTGTTATCTGTGATCATTACATACAGCCTGCCTGTGGCCATAGCACTGATCAGTGTTATCTGTGATCATTACATACAGCCTGCCTGTGGCCATAGCACTGATCAGTGTTATCTGTGATCATTACATACAGCCTGCCTGTGGCCATAGCATAGCACTGATCAGTGTTATCTGTGATCATTACATACAGCCTGCCTGTGGCCATAGCACTGATCCGTGTAATCTGTGATCATTACATACAGCCTGCCTGTGGCCATAGCACTGATCAGTCTTATCTGTGATCATTACATACAGCCTGCCTGTGGCCATAGCACTGATCAGTCTTATCTGTGATCATTACATACAGCCTGCCTGTGGCCATAGCATAGGACTGATCAGTGTTATCTGTGATCATTACATACAGCCTGCCTGTGGCCATAGCACTGATCAGTGTTATCTGTGATCATTACATACAGCCTGCCTGTGGCCATAGCATAGGACTGATCAGTGTTATCTGTGATCATTACATAGAGCCTGCCTGTGGCCATAGCATAGCACTGATCAGTGTTATCTGTGATCATTACATACAGCCTGCCTGTGGCCATAGCACTGATCAGTGTTATCTGTGATCATTACATACAGCCTGCCTGTGGCCATAGCACTGATCAGTGTTATCTGTGATCATTACATAGAGCCTGCCTGTGGCCATAGCACTGATCAGTGTTATCTGTGATCATTACATACAGCCTGCCTGTGGCCATAGCACTGATCAGTGTTATCTGTGATCATTATATACAGCCTGCCTGTGGCCATAGCACTGATCAGTGTTATCTGTGATCATTACATACAGCCTGTCTGTGGCCATAGCACTGATCAGTGTTATCTGTGATCATTACATACAGCCTGCCTGTGGCCATAGCACTGATCAGTGTTATCTGTGAGCATTACATCCAGCCTGCCTGTGGCCATAGCACTGATCAGTGTTATCTGGGATCATTACATACAGCCTGCCTGTGGCCATAGCACTGATCAGTGTTATCTGTGATCATTACATAGAGCCTGCCTGTAGCCATAGCACTGATCAGTGTTATCTGTGATCATTACATAGAGCCTGCCTGTGGCCATAGCAGGGATCAGTGTTATCTGTGATCATTACATACAGCCTGCCTGTGGCCATAGCACTGATCAGTGTTATCTGTGATCATTACATAGAGCCTGCCTGTGGCCATAGCACTGATCAGTGTTATCTGTGATCATTACATACAGCCTGCCTGTGGCCATAGCACTGATCAGTGTTATCTGTGATCATTACATACAGCCTGCCTGTGGCCATAGCACTGATCAGTGTTATCTGGGATCATTACATAGAGCCTGCCTGTGGCCATAGCACTGATCAGTATTATCTGGGATCTTCTCAGAGCCTGCCGGAGGCCATTACATAGAACCTGCCTGAGGCCATTACATAGCACCAATCAGTGTTATCTGTAATCATTACATAGTGTCTGCCTGAGGCCATTACATAGCACTGCTCAGTATTATCTGTAATCTTCTCATAGAGGCTTCCTGAGGCAGACTATGAGGAGATCAACAATTAGACGGCACATACATTAGGTACATCGTGCCTGTCGGCTGATCGTTGCTTTTTAACATGAGCTCTTAGACCAAGTATGGCTGATAATCATTTAGTGTAATAGGGCCCTAAGTGTTATACTGCCCGCAGTCACATTGCAGGGGTTCCAATCAGGCAGTGACAGGAGCCGCTCCTGTCACTGACACTTATATGCTACGATTACAGTGTTAACAGGGTTAAATGGCATTCGGCAGCACAATTGCTGCTACCAGTTATTGATGGTGAGGACCAGCTCCTGAGCCGCTGGGCTTATTGATGTGCCACTACTTCACGGGTCCTTAAAGTGATACGGTATCCCCCCACCCTAAAACCGCTGGTACCGTCTGCCTGATGAGAATACGTCCTTCCTGGCCGTGTCTTCTGACATTTTCCCGGAGCCTCAGTTAGGGTAGCCGAGTGAATGAGGCGTGGCCTAGAGTGTCTCCTCCCCGCATTTTAAAAGACACGGCCAGGAAGGACTTCATCAAATAGACGGTACCAGTGGATTTGGAGGCTGGGTTGGTGGATACAGACTCCAACGACATGCTGTTAAGTCATGGGTCCTTAAAGGGTTAAAGGCTTTATGTTTTAAACCCTTTGGCAGCTTCCACAGTACATGTATGGTTGTCAACTTGGGGAGAATGGATCAGGCTCGGGGGCTGTCAGTGTCAGCCGGTGGGATCCAGTGACCTGCAGGGACGTTGCTGGTTGTCTACATTTGCTCGGATTTTATTAAATTCTTTAAATAAAATCTGGAATTTTGGCGGTGCGTTGTGTGGGACATGACAGCTGGTGTTAACCCTTTCCTATCTACCCCACAGGGATAGTGATGAAACCGTCATGTATATACATTGGCTGCTGCCATTATTCTAGTCGTACTGCAGAATCTATTATCTTTATTGTATTGTAAAATGAAGGGTGTCGGGTACAGTCGGCCGCTTCACACCCTCCTGCGGCTTTGTATATAGAAAAGTTACAGATGTTAGAGGGTGAGAAGTTCAATACAAGAATGCAGCAATAAGTAGTGGTTGTGTGTGTGTGTAAGGGGTTAAACCCATCATTCTGCTTTATACATTGCAGCTCCTGGCCGTTCTGTGGGACAGAGGCGATTGCTTCTACTCTCTAACCAACAACAACATAAACAAGTGGGACCTGGATGAGAATGGAGAGTATCACGTGCTAAGCTGGGACATGAGCCGCGTGCTGAGAGAAGACGTCTCCGATGCCATATGGGTGAGCGTTATTACCTTCTTATTATACAACGGTCGTGAGAGTCACTGGTGACCATGCAACGTTCACAGGCGTTTCATCAGCTTTACCGGACAGATCCGGATTAGGTCATAAAGTTGTAGAAACAGGTGGGTAAGAACATATCTAAAAGCACTGTATTAATCCAGGAGATTATATTAACCCCTTAGGTTCCCTTCACCAGTTCCACATTGGCAGCAGATTTTACAGTGTGAGTCCTGCAGTACAGTTCTGCTCTATGCCTCAACGTTCTCACAGCGGATCTAGCCCCATCCTGCTCTACTAACCATCTGCTGGGCCTCTACATAAGATAATGCGTTACCTGGCCGCGCTCTTATCGGCTTCTCTGGGCTCCTGACTTCCCACTCGGCCAATCAGCGCACTGTCCCACCGCAAGGCGCAGGCTGAGCGAGACGTCAGGGACCCGGGAGCTGAGAAGCAGATAGTAGTGCGGCCAGGTTACGTATTATCTTGTGTACAGGCCCGACAGATGATCAGTTCAGGAGGAGGAAGCTACAATGCGGAACGTGAGAACACAGCCTTAAAGAGAACCTGTCACCCCCCGTGCCGGGGTGACAGGCTCCCGACCCCCTGCTAGAGCCCCCTATACTTATCTGATCGCGCCGGGTCACGCTTCTTGATCCGGTCCGGTGATGGAGATTCCAGCGCCCGAAACCCGGCGCGCGCGCTCCTGAGATGAGTCCGACGCCCATAGAGAATGAATGGTGAGTCCGACGCTCCATTCATTCTCTATAAGTGTCGGACTCATCTCAGGAGCGCGCACGTCGGGCTTCGGGCGCTGAAATCCGGATGAAGAAGTGGGACTCGGTGCGATCAGGTAAGTATGAGGGGCTCTAGCGGGGGGTTAGGAGCCTATTACCCCGGCACGGGGGGGTGACAAGTTCCCTTTAAGGACAGAGCCAGTTTTTGTTTTTGCGCTTCCGTTTTGTCCTCCTCGTGTATGAAAGACCATAGCGGTTGCATTTTTTCACCTACAGCCCCGCATGATCCCTTGTTCTTTGCGACACCAATTGTACTTAGCAATGGCCAACTTCATTTTTCCATAAAGCATGCTGCGAAACAGGGACAAAATTATTTGCACTATGAAAGTGAAAAAAACCCACACAATTTCAGGGGGTTTCGTTTTTTCCCTCGTTCATCCTGTGGTCAGACCGACATGTTATCTATGTCCCACAAGTCAGTACGATTACAGCCATAGGAAACTTGTATAATTTAATTTATTTGACAGATTGCATATTTTGCGCTTACACAATTTAATGGGCAAGATTGGGAATGTAAAAATTTATGAGATTGGAAGATTTCGCGCACAGTGGAACCAAATATGTTTATTTATAAAATAATGCACTGATCTCTCATAGAGAGAGCACATATGTACTGCACTGATCTCTCATAGAGAGAGCACATATGTACTGCACTGATCTCTCATAGAGAGTACATATGTACTGCACTGATCTCTCATAGAGAGAGTACATATGTACTGCACTGATCTCTCAGAGAGCACATATGTACTGCACTGATCTCTCATAGAGAGAGAGTACATATGTACTGCACTGATCTCTCATAGAGAGAGTACATATGTACTGCACTGATCTCTCATAGAGAGAGTACATATGTACTGCACTGATCTCTCATAGAGAGTACATATGTACTGCACTGATCTCTCATAGAGAGAGTACATATGTACTGCACTGATCTCTCAGAGAGCACATATGTACTGCACTGATCTCTCATAGAGAGAGAGTACATATGTACTGCACTGATCTCTCATAGAGAGAGTACATATGTACTGCACTGATCTCTCATAGAGAGAGTACATATGTACTGCACTGATCTCTCATAGAGAGAGAGTACATATTTACTGCACTGATCTCTCATAGAGAGAGTACATATGTACTGCACTGATCTCTCATAGAGAGAGTACATATGTACTGCACTGATCTCTCATAGAGAGTACATATGTACTGCACTGATCTCTCATAGAGAGAGAGTACATATGTACTGCACTGATCTCTCATAGAGAGAGTACATATGTACTGCACTGATCTCTCATAGAGAGAGTACATATGTACTGCACTGATCTCTCATAGAGAGAGTACATATGTACTGCACTGATCTCTCATAGAGAGAGTACATATGTACTGCACTGATCTCTCATAGAGAGAGTACATATGTACTGCACTGATCTCTCATAGAGAGAGTACATATGTACTGCACTGATCTCTCATAGAGAGAGAGTACATATGTACTGCACTGATCTCTCATAGAGAGAGTACGTATATACTGCACTGATCTGTACTGCACTGATCTCTCAGAGAGTACATACAGTTAGAGCCAGAAATATTTGGACAGTGACACACTTTTGGCGAGTTGGGCTCTGCATGCCACCGCATTGGATTTGTAATGAAACCTCTACAACAGAATTCAAGTGCAGATTGCAACGTTTAATTTGAAGGGTTGAACAAAAATATCTGATAGAAAATGTAGGAATTGTGCACATTTTTTTAAAAACACTCCACATTTTAGGAGCTCAAAAGTAATTGGACAAATAAACATAACCAAAATTTTCAATTTTTTTTTTTCAATATTTTGTTGCGAATCCTTTGGAGACAATCACTGCCTTAAGTCTGGAACCCATGGACATCACCAAATGTTGGGTTTCCTCCTTTTTAATGCTTTGCCAGGCCTTTACAGCCGCAGCCTTCAGGTCTTGCTTGTTTGTGGGTCTTTCCTTCTTAAGTCTGGGTTTGAGCGTGTGAAATGCATGCTCAATTGGGTTAAGATCTGGTGATTGACTTTGCCATTGCAGAATGTTCCACTTTTTTGCACTTATGAACTCCTGGGTAGCTTTGGCTGTATGCTTGAGGTCATTGAGATCATGTGCCGTTCCCTTTCTTCTCCAAACTTTTTTCTTCCCATCATTCTGGTACAGGTTGATCTTTGTCTCATCTGTCCATAGAATACTTTTCCGGAACTGAGCTGGCTTCTTGAGGTGTTTTTCAGCAAATGTAACTCTGGCCTGTCTATTTTTGGAATTGATGAATGGTTTGCATCTAGATGGGAACCCTTTGTATTTACTTTCATGGAGTCTTCTCTTTACTGTTGACTTAGAGACAGATCCACCTACTTCCCTGAGAGTGTTCTGGACTTCAGTTGATGTTGTGAACAGGTTCTTCTTCACCAAAAAAAGTATGCGTCCATCATCCACCACTGTTGTCTTCCGTGGACGCCCAGGCCTTTTTGAGTTCCCAAGCTCACCAGTCTATTCCTTTTTTCTCAGAATGTACCCGACTGTTGATTTTTTGCTCCTCCAAGCATGTCTGCTATCTCTCATGTCTGCTATCTCTCATGTCTGCTATCTCTCATGTCTGCTATCTCTCATGTCTGCTATCTCTCATGTCTGCTATCTCTCATGTCTGCTATCTCTCATGTCTGCTATCTCTCATGTCTGCTATCTCTCATGTCTGCTATCTCTCATGTCTATCTCTCATGTCCGCCATCTCTCATGTCTGCCATCTCTCTGATGGATTTTTTTTTTTCAGCCTCAGGATGTTCTGCTTCACCTCAATTGAGAGTTCCTGTGACCGCATGTTGTCTGGTCACAGCAACAGCTTCCAAATGCAAAACCACACACCTGGAATCATCCCCAGACCTTTTACCTACTTCATTGATTACAGGTTAACAAGGGAGACGCCTTCAGAGTTAATTGCAGCCCTTAGAGTCCATTGTCCAATTACTTTTGGTCCCTTGAAAAAGAGAAGGCTATGCATTACAGATCTATGATTCCTAAACCCTTTCTCCGATTTGGATGTGGAAACTCTTATATTGCAGCTGGGAGTGTGCACTTTCAGCCCATATTATATATATAATTGTATTTCTGAACATGTTTTTGTAAACAGCTAAAATAACAAAACTTGTGTCACTGTCCAAATATTTCTGACCCTAAATGTATGTACTGCACTGATCTCTCATAGAGAGAGTACATATGTACTGCACTGATCTGTACTGCACTGATCTCTCATAGAGTACATATGTACTGCACTGATCTCTCATAGAGAGTACATATGTACTGCACTGATCTCTTATAGAGAGAGTACATATGTACTGCACTGATCTCTCATAGAGAGAGTACATATGTACTGCACTGATCCATAATATCAGTTGTTGATTACTATAGGCTGCTGGGGCCCATATTAAGGATGCCGTGCCAGGATCAGCATCATTGCGGTGCGGGGATCCCCCATCTGCAATTCGCCCACTGGACACCACAGAGACTGTTTGATAGAGTGTAAATACAGCTATCAGTAATGACAGCTGCATATAAATGGCTGATTAGCCGTCTGTGGCGATCGTCCCCTTCCCGCTAATAGCCGCAGCCCCCGGCTCCTGAAAGCCGTCTGAGGAGTTTTTCTTAGGAAAAAGCTCTATTCACCCACTCTGTGTCCTTCATGAGCAGCAACCCTGTTCTGTGCGGCTGTTATCGGTCAGTCAATGTGCCAGATAGACTTTCCCATAGAGGTGGCTCCATGTACGTCGTCCTCATACCCTGCTGGAGCATAAGAATACGGTGGTTCATAATTGAAACTGAAATAATTGTTTATCTTCTTACAGGGCTCCGAAAGTAACTACGAAGAAATCAAAGAGAAGATCAGCATTGCTTACCTGGATGTAAATCAGAACAGGTGAGCGTATGTTATGGCTGCATATATCCAGAGCTATGTATGTGTGTGTGTGTGTGTGTGTGTGTGTGTGTGTGTGTGTGTGTATATGTGTATATATATAATATATATATATATATATACAGAGCTACAGATATATATCCATATCCAGAGGTATACCAGAGCTATATATACCATATACCCCTCCTACATGTAACTGATTGATATATACCCCTCCTAGATGTGACTGATATATATACCCCTCCTAGATACTCTGTTCTATACAAAGTTGAATGTGCTGACGCCAACATCCCACACACATCACTGGGAATCCCGTATATTACCCAATGGCGGCCTTGAGGTGATGTCACACACAGAATTACAGTGGTAACCCCCTCCAGGCTGATCCAACTTTGCTGTAATGTCTATATTTTATATATGCAATGTGTGTGGCCTCCACATGCCTTCCTGACCTCAATACAAGGCCCGGGCATGCGCCTGATGAGGTGTCTGTATGACCTCCCTACAAGGCCCAGGCATGCTCCTGATGAGGTGTATGACCTCCCTACAAGGCCCGGGCATGCTCCTGATGAGGTGTCTGTATGACCTCCCTACAAGGTCCGGGCATTCTCCTGATGAGGTGTATGTATGACCTCCCTACAAGGCCCGGGCATGCTCCTGATGAGGTGTATGACCTCCCTACAAGGCCCGGGCATGCTCCTGATGAGGTGTATGACCTCCCTACAAGGCCCGGGCATGCTCCTGATGAGGTGTATGTATGACCTCCCTACAAGGCCCGGGCATTCTCCTGATAAGGTGTCTGTATGACCTCCCTACAAGGCCCGGGCATGTTCCTGATGAGGTGTATGACCTCCCTACAAGGCCCGGGCATGCTCCTGATGAGGTGGCTGTATGACCTCCCTACAAGGCCCGGGCATGTTCCTGATGAGGTGTCTGTATGACCTCCCTACAAGGCCCGGGCATGCTCCTGATGAGATGTCTGTATGACCTCCCTACAAGGCCCGGGCATGCTCCTGATGAGGTGTCTGTATGACCTCCCTACAAGGCCCGGGCATGCTCCTGATGAGGTGGCTGTATGACCTCCCTACAAGGCCCGGGCATGCTCCTGATGAGGTGGCTGTATGACCTCCCTACAAGGCCCGGGCATGCTCCTGATGAGATGTCTGTATGACCTCCCTACAAGGCCCGGGCATGCTCCTGATGGGGTGTCTGTATGACCTCCCTACAAGGCCCGGGCATGCTCCTGATGGGGTGTCTGTATGACCTCCCTACAAGGCCCGGGCATGCTCCTGATGAGGTGTATGACCTCCCTACAAGGCCCGGGCATGCTCCTGATGGGGTGTCTGTATGACCTCCCTACAAGGCCCGGGCATGCTCCTGATGAGGTGTATGACCTCCCTACAAGGCCCAGGCATGCTCCTGATGAGGTGGCCGATGGTCTCCTGAGGGATCTCCTCCCAGACCTGGACTAAAGCAGCCGCCAACTCCTGGACAGTCTGTGCTGCAAAGTGACGTTTGTGGATGGAGGAGACATGATGTCCCCGATGCGCTCAATGGGATTTAGGGGAACGGGCGGCCATTCTATAGCTTCACTGCCTCCATCTTGTAGGAACTGCTGACACACTCTAGCCACATGAGTCTAGCATTGTCCTGCATTAGGAGGAACCCCGACTGCACCAGCATATGGTCTCACAAGGGCTCTGAGGGTCTCGGTATATAATGGCAGTCAGGCTACCTCTGGCAGCACATTGAGGGCTGTGCTGCCCCCAAAGAAATGCCCCCCCACCCTATTACTGACCCACTGCCAGACCGCTCATGCTGAAGGACTTTGCAGACAGCAGATCGCTCTCCTTGGCGTCTCCAGACTCTGTCCCATCTGTCACATGTGCTCAGTGTGAACCTGCTCTCATCTGTGAGGAGCACAGGGGGCGCCAGTGGCGAATCTGACAATCCTGGTGATCTCTGGGAAATACCGAGCGTCCTGCAGGGTGTCGGTCTGTGAGCTCAACCCCATCTGTGGATGTCGGGCCTGCATACCGTCCTCATGGAGGCAGTCTCTAACCGTTTGTGCAGACACATACAGATTTGTGTCTGCTGGAGGACATTGTGCAGGGCTCTGGTAGTGTTCCTCCTTACACAGAGGCGGAGGTAGTAGTGGTCCTGCTGCTGGGTTGTTGCCTCCTCCACGTCTCCTGGTGTACTGGCCTGTCTCCTGGTAGCCTCCAGCCTCTGGACACTATGGTCTCCTCCACGTCTCCTGGTGTACTGGCCTGTCTCCTGGTAGCCTCCAGCCTCTGGACACTATGGTCTCCTCCATGTCTCCTGGTAGCCTCCAGCCTCTGGACACTACGGCCTCCTCCACGTCTCCTGGTGTATTGGCCTGTCCCTTGGTAGCCTCCAGCCTCTGGACACTATGGTCTCCTGGTGTACTGGCCTTTCTCTTGGTAGCCTCCAGCCTCTGGACACTATGGTCTCCTGGTGTACTGGCCTTTCTCTTGGTAGCCTCCAGCCTCTGGACACTCCGCCCTTCTCCACATCTCCTGGTAGCCTTCAGCCTCTGGACACTACAGCCTCCTCCACGTCTCCTGGTAGCTCCTCCAGCCTCTGGACACTATGGCCTCCTCCATGTCTCCTGGTGTACCAGCCTGCCTCCTGGTAGCTCCTCCAGCCTCTGGACACTACGGCCTCCTCCACGTCTCCTGGTGTACCGGCCTGCCTCCTGGTAGCTCCTCCAGCCTCTGGACACTACGGCCTCCTCCACGTCTCCTGGTGTCCTGGCCTGTCTCCTGGTAGCCTCCAGCCTCTGGACACTACATCCTCCTCCACGTCTCCTGGTGTCCTGGCCTGTCTCCTGGTAGCCTCCAGCCTCTGGACACTACGGCCTCCTCCACGTCTCCTGGTGTACTGGCCTGTCTCCTGGTAGCCTCCAGCCTCTGGACACTACGGCCTCCTCCATGTCTCCTGGTGTACTGGCCTGTCTCCTGGTAGCCTCCAGCCTCTGTACACTACATCCTCCTCCACGTCTCCTGGTGTACTGGCCTGTCTCCTGGTAGCCTCCAGCCTCTGGACACTACGGCCTCCTCCACGTCTCCTGGTGTACTGGCCTGTCTCCTGGTAGCCTCCAGCCTCTGGACACTACGGCCTCCTCCACATCTCCTGGTGTACTGGCCTGTCTCCTGGTAGCCTCCAGCCTCTGTACACTACGGCCTCCTCCACATCTCCTGGTGTACTGGCCTGTCTCCTGGTAGCCTCCAGCCTCTGGACACTACGGCCTCCTCCACATCTCCTGGTGTACTGGCCTGTCTCCTGGTAGCCTCCAGCCTCTGGACACTACGGCCTCCTCCACATCTCCTGGTGTACTGGCCTGTCTCCTGGTAGCCTCCAGCCTCTGTACACTACGGCCTCCTCCACATCTCCTGGTGTACTGGCCTGTCTCCTGGTAGCCTCCAGCCTCTGGACACTACGGCCTCCTCCACATCTCCTGGTGTACTGGCCTGTCTCCTGGTAGCCTCCAGCCTCTGGACACTACGGCCTCCTCCACATCTCCTGGTGTACTGGCCTGTCTCCTGGTAGCCTCCAGCCTCTGTACACTACACTGACAGACACAGCAAACCTTCTTGCCACAGCTCGCATTGTTGTGCCATCCTGGATGAGTTGCACTACCTGAGCCACCTGTGTGGGTTGTAGAGTCCGTCTCATGCTACCACAAGTGTGAAAGCAACAACAACATTCAGAAGTGACCAAAGCATCAGCCAGAAAGCCTAGGTAGTGAGAAGTGGGAAGCCTAGGACCCTACGTTATTGAGGGGGTCTCGCTTGACTGCAGGTGACGGTGAGTGACAGTCAGTGCTGCTTCCTAAGTGAATAGTCTGATGTCACAGAAGTCTGAGTTACTTGGAGTTATATTGTGTTGCTTACGTGCTTCCTGTGTCTTTCTGGCTCGCTCTCTCTCGCTCTCTCGCTTTCTCTCTCCATACGTATATACATCTCCAGAGCTATAGTAGAGCTATATACAGCCAGAGCTGTGAGATATAGGGATACTACACGCTGGGCCCCTTTGTCTGGCCTGTAGACCATTTGGCCGTTGTAGCTGACAGGTTGGATGCAGCCGTGTCCCCATGGAATTGATTGCCTGTGTTATTCCGTGTCTTTCTCACCTGCCGGAGGACGTCTGTGCTGGATCGCTGTATATCTGGAAATGAGGGATTGTTGCCGATGTTTATAGCAGTGTTCAGGTGATTGACAGCCGGCTTACAGCCCGAATCCCAAACATTTCAAGACCAGCTGTCATTTACTCTGAAGGAGGCGGGGCTGGCCTGAAGGCGGAGCCTACACATTCATAGATCGACATCTCTCACACGGTCACCAAGATTTAACCCCTTCTTGACCCCACAGCCTAAAATGACCCAGTGAAAGGCACTTTCAGTTTTCTATCTACACGGCCGGGGGAGGGGCTGTTGTATTTATCAGGAGCAGGTGGACTGTGTAATGGCGGCTTTCATTCTACTGTGACATGTATGATGGAACCCCCAAATATATGATGTATGATGGAACCCCCAAATATATGATGTATGATGGAACCCCCAAATATATTATGTATGATGGAACCCCAAATATATCATGTATGATGGAACCCCCAAATATATTATGTATGATGGAACCCCCAAATATGTATGATGGAACCCCCAAATATATTATGTATGATGGAACCCCCAAATATTATGTATGATGGAACCCCCAAATATTATGTATGATGGAACCCCCAAATATATTATGTATGATGGAACCCCCAAATATTATGTATGATGGAACCCCAAATATGTATGATGGAACCCCCCCAAATATATTATGTAGGATGGAACCCCCCAAATATTAAGCAGTTTTGCAATATACTCCATTTTATTTTTGCAAGGAAAGACACCTGTCCATCATGTAGGTTGTATATGAACTGAGGGCAATAACTTACGATAATTCTATGATCAGCTCTGCAGTGCTCTGTTTTATGTATAATGTCGCTGTGTGATAGGAGAGCTGACCGTACAATTCGAGCACTCCCAGGATTCTCTGCTACTAAATGTGGATACACAGCAGCTGTATACATGCATACTGAAGGGAGACACCTAGTGGCCATATGTATAATGTTTTTACCTTAGGAAAATAGAGTATATTGCAGAACGGCTTGTGATCACAACCTGTGTGGATTTCTTGTCAGACATTTGGTGCCATTGGCCTCTGTAGCTTTTACGTTCTACGTATCACTTCATTATTTCTCTTTTACAAACAGCGATGGACTGGTGATCCTGGCGGCAGCCTGGCATCCTGGTGATGTTCCCTGTATAAGCTATTACACTCTCATCACGGTAAAGGATGAAGGCTACAACTTCTCCGATGAGATTACGGTGGAGGTCACCCAGCTGAGTCCTCCCTTTCAGGTGAGCCGTCATCTCCGTTCAGCAGGATACAGGGGCCGGATGGACCAGGATTTCCACAACACAATTCACTTTCACTTGGAATTTCTGCTCTGAAGTGTCCTAACAAATTCCACCTTGTGGACGCGGCCTTAGATCTGATGTTAGATTTGCTGTGCTCTGTGTGAGCTCTCTGCTGTGCTCTGTGTGAGGTCTCTGCTGTGCTCTGTGTGAGGTCTCTGCTGCGCTCTGTGTGAGCTCTCTGCTGCGCTCTGTGTGTGAGCTCTCTGCTGCGCTCTGTGTGTGAGCTCTCTGCTGCGCTCTGTGTGTGAGCTCTCTGCTGCGCTCTGTGTGAGCTCTCTGCTGTGCTCTGTGTGAGCTCTCTGCTGCGCTCTGTGTGAGCTCTCTGCTGCGCTCTGTGTGAGCTCTCTGCTGCGCTCTGTGTGAGCTCTCTGCGCTGCGCTCTGTGTGAGCTCTCTGCGCTGCGCTCTGTGTGAGCTCTCTGCGCTGCGCTCTGTGTGTATATAAATATATATGTATATTCTTTCCTGTAGTCTGAGGATAAGCTCGGCGCCCGGCTTGTCATCCCGAGCTTCCCCAGTCCTGCCGCCTGTGTATATACCAGGGATCTGGTGTTCGCCTGCTCCACCGGGACCAGACGGGCGGCCGCCCCACAGGAGAAAATCTCATTTGAAGTTCAAGGTAAGTTACAACATCTATGTGTACTTATATACCTATATACTTCTTCTATACTGACTATATAATTATATACTGACCATATACCTGACTATATACTTCTATACTGACTATATACCTGACTATATAATTATATACTGACCATATACCTGACTATATACTTCTATACTGACTATATACCTGACTATATAATTATATACTGACCATATACCTGACTATATACTTATATACCTGACTATATACTTCTATACTGACTATATACCTGACTATATACTTCTATACTGACTATATACCTGACTATATACTTCTATACTGACCATATACCTGACTATATACTTCTATACTGACTATATACCTGACTATATACTTCTATACTGACCATATACCTGACTATATACTTCTATACTGACTATATACCTGACTATATACTTCTATACTGACCATATACCTGACTATATACTTCTATACTGACTATATACCTGACTATATACTTCTATACTGACTATATAATTATATACTGACCATATACCTGACTATATACTTCTATACTGACTATATACCTGACTATATACTCTATACTGACTATATACCTGACTATATAATTATATACTGACCATATACCTGACTATATACTTCTATACTGACCATATACCTGACTATATACTTATATACCTGACTATATACTCTATACTGACTATATACCTGACTATATAATTATATACTGACCATATACCTGACTATATACTTATATACCTGACTATATACTTCAAGGCTGGGTTCACACTATGTATATTTGAGGCTGTATTTGTGAGGCTGTATAGCAACCAAAACCAGGAGTGGATTAAAAACACAGAAAGGATCTGTTCACATAATGTTGTAATTGAGTGGATGGCCGTCATTTAATGGCAAATATTTGCTGTTATTTTAAAACAACGGCTGTTATATTGAAATGATGGCCGTTATTTACTGTTATATGGCGGCCATCCACTCAATTTCAACATTGTGTGACCAGATCCTTTCTGTGTTTTCAATTCACTCCTGGTTTTGGTTGCTATGAGGACCTGACATGAGGACCAAATACAGCCTCAAATATACATAGTGTGAACCCAGCCCTATACTGACTATATACCTGACTATATACTTTTATACTGACTATATACCTGACTATATACTTCTATACTGACCATATACCTGACTATATAATTATATACTGACCATATACCTGACTATATACTTCTATACTGACCATATACCTGACTATATACTTCTATACTGACTATATACTTCTATACTGACTATATACTTATATACTGACTATATACCTGACTATATACTTCTATACTGACTATATACCTGACTATATACTTCTATACTGACTATATACCTGACTATATAATTATATACTGACCATATACCTGACTATATACTTCTATACTGACCATATACCTGACTATATACTTCTATGCTGACTATATACCTGACTATATAATTATATACTGACCATATACCTGACTATATACCTGACTATATACTTCTATACTGACCATATACCTGACTATATAATTATATACTGACCATATACCTGACTATATACTTCTATACTGACCATATACCTGACTATATACTTCTATACTGACTATATACCTGACTATATAATTATATACTGACCATATACCCAGGGCTCCAGACTAAAAAATTTACCTGGGAGCCATTGGCTCCTAACCTGAAAAATTTAGGCGCCAAATAGAATATTTGGTCGCCAACATTTTAAACCATGTAAAATTAATGTTATGTTAAATGGGACTTACTGTGTGCAGAGGCCACGGCAGCCTCCTCCTCCTCCTCCTCCTCCTCCTCCTCCTCCTTTAGATCCTTTCTTTTCTTAGTTTGAAAATGTTCAACATGGAAACTTGCAACTTGACAACCATATCCAGTCTGACAACCATATCCAGTCTGACTCAGTACTTCAGCCTCACTTGGCTAGCCTTTTAATGAGGCTTACTCTTCTGAACTTGAACTTAAAGGGAACCTGTCGACCCCCGTGCCGGGGTGACAGGCTCCCAATCCCCCTATACTCACCTCATCGCGCCGGGTCCCGCTTCTGAAGATGGTCGGGTCACGGAGATCTCAGCCGCTGCAGCCCGGCGTGCGCTGAGAGATGAGTCCAACGCTCATAGAGAATGACGGGAGAGTCCAGCGCTCCGTCATTCTCTATGAGCATTGGACTCATCTCTCAGTGTGCGCGCCGGGCTGCAGCGGCTGAGATATCCGTGACCCGACCACCTTCAGAAGCGGGACCCGGCGCGATGAGGTGAGTATAGGGGGTTCTAACGGGGGGTTGGGAGCCTGTCACCCCGGCACCGGGGGTGACAGGTTCCCTTTAAAAGCTTGCAACAGTCTATACATACTGAGCTAGACTTAGATAGATATATCTCTCACCTAGTGACTAATGCAAGTGACCCCCTACAGTACAGACACCTGAGGGGCCCTGATAATAATAATTGTGCATATATCTATCTCCCAGTGTCTGCAGCCAGTTTGCCCTACACTTATAGATGGCCCCCTCCCCTTATAGATGACCCCCTCCTTTTATAGATGACCCCCTCCTTTTATAGATGACCCCCTCTACCCCCATTATAGATGACCCCCTCTACCCCCATTATAGATGCCCCCTCTCCCCCGCCATTATAGATGCCCCCTCTCCCCCCCCCCATTATAGATGCCCCCTCTCCCCCCCCCATTATAGATGCCCCCTCTTCTCCCCCCCTTATAGATACCCCCTCCCCTTATAGATGGCCCCCTCTCCTCCCCTTATAGATGGCCCCCTCTCCTCCCCTTATAGATGGCTCCCTCTCCCCCTATGTTGCCCCCTCCCCTTATAGATGGCCCCCTCTCCTCCACCTATAGATGGCCCCCTCTCCCCCCATTATAGATGCCCCCCCCCCCCCTTTCCTCTATGCTAAGCAGTATTTAAAAAAAACAAACACACAAACTCACCTGACAACCCGCTCCCCCGGCGATCCTCTTCTTCTTCTGTCCCCGGCTGATGCGCGGCTGATGCGCGGCTGCCGGGGGTGTCCCGTCCTATCCCCGGCAGCGCGGCGCATCAGTGAACTCTCTGTACGCCGGGGCTGTGACTTCTGACACAGGAAGCGTCTCTGACGTGCGCTTCCTGTGCCGGAAGTCAGGGCCCCAGGCAGCTCACTGATGCGCCGCGCTGCCGGGGATAGGACGGGACACCCCCGGCAGCCGCGCATCAGCCGCGCATCTTAAAGAGACAGCGCGCCGCCGCCGGGGCCAGTCGCAAATGGCGCCCAGATTAATAAATCTGGGCGCCATTTGCAAAATATCAGTCGCATTGGCTACCATTTTGGTCGCCATCTGGAGCCCTGTATACCTGACTATATACTTATATACCTGACTATATACTTCTATACTGACTATATACCTGACTATATACTTCTATACCGACTATATACCTGACTATATACTTCTATACTGACTATATACCTGACTATATAATTATATACTGACTATATACCTGACTATATACTTCTATACTGACTATATACCTGACTATATACTTCTATACCGACTATATAATTATATACTGACTATATACCTGACTATATACCTGACTATATACTTCTATACTGACCATATACCTGACTATATACCTGACTATATACTTCTATACTGACTATATACCTGACTATATACTTATATACTGACTATATACCTGACTATATACTTATATAGTCAGGTATATAGTCAGTATATAATTATATAGTCAGGTATATAGTCAGTATAGAAGTATATAGTCAGGTATAGAAGTATATAGTCAGGTATATGGTCAGTATAGAAGTATATAGTCAGGTATATAGTCAGTATAGAAGTATATAGTCAGGTATATGGTCAGTATATAAGTATATAGTCAGGTATATAGTCAGTATAGAAGTATATAGTCAGGTATATGGTCAGTATAGAAGTATATAGTCAGGTATATAGTCAGTATAGAAGTATATAGTCAGTATAGAAGTATATAGTCATATATAGTCAGTATATAATTATATACTGACTATATACCTGACCATATAATTATATACTGACTATATACTTCTATACTGACTATATACCTGACTATATACTTCTATACTTACCATATACCTGACTATATACTTCTATACTGACCATATACCTGACTATATACTTCTATACTGACCATATACCTGACTATATACTTCTATACTGACCATATACCTGACTATATACTTCTATACTGACTATATACCTGACTATATACTTCTATACTGACCATATACCTGACTATATACTTCTATACTGACCATATACCTGACTATATACTTCTATACTGACTATATACCTGACTATATACTTCTATACTGACTATATACCTGACTATATACTTCTATACTGACCATATACCTGACTATATACTTCTATACTGACTATATACCTGAATGCTCTTCTAAATGACTAATATTTTGGCTCATTCCGTGCTGCTCCCTTGTCAGACACATTATTGGGGGGCTGCTCCCTTGTCAGACACATTATTGGGGGGTTGCTCCCTTGTCAGACACATTATTGGGGGAGGGGGCTGCTCCCTTGTCAGACACATTATTGGGGGGTTGCTCCCTTGTCAGACACATTATTGGGGGGTTGCTCCCTTGTCAGACACATTATTGGGGGGGCTTCTCCCTTGTCAGACACATTATTGGGGGGGCTGCTCCCTTGTCAGACACATTATTGGGGGGGGGCTGCTCCCTTGTCAGACACATTATTGGGGGCTTCTCCCTTGTCAGACACATTATTGGGGGGCTGCTCCCTTGTCAGACACATTATTGGGGGGGGGCTGCTCCCTTGTCAGACACATTGGGGGGCTGCTCCCTTGTCAGACACATTATTGGGGGGCTGCTCCCTTGTCAGACACATTATTAAGGGGGGGCTGCTCCCTTGTCAGACACATTATTAAGGGGGGGCTGCTCCCTTGTCAGACACATTATTGGGGGGCTGCTCCCTTGTCAGACACATTGGGGGGCTGCTCCCTTGTCAGACACATTGGGGGGCTGCTCCCTTGTTAGACACATTGGGGGGCTGCTCCCTTGTTAGACACATTGGGGGGCTGCTCCCTTGTTAGACACATTGGGGGGCTGCTCCCTTGTCAGACACATTATTGGGGGGCTGCTCCCTTGTCAGACACATTATTGGGGGGCTGCTCCCTTGTCAGACACATTATTGGGGGGCTGCTCCCTTGTCAGACACATTATTGGGGGGCTGCTCCCTTGTCAGACACATTATTGGGGGGCTGCTCCCTTGTCAGACACATTATTGGGGGGGGGGCTTCTCCTTTGTCAGACACATTATTGGGGGGCTGCTCCCTTGTCAGACACATTATTGGGGGGCTGCTCCCTTGTCACACATGATTGGGGGGCTGCTCCCTTGTCAGACACATTATTGGGGGGGGGGGGGCTGCTCCCTTGTCAGACACATTATTGGGGGGGGCTGCTCCCTTGTCAGACACATTATTGGGGGGGGGGCTGCTCCCTTGTCAGACACATTATTGGGGGGGCTGCTCCCTTGTCAGACACATTATTGGGGGGGGCTGCTCCCTTGTCAGACACATTATTGGGGGGCTGCTCCCTTGTCACACATGATTGGGGGGCTGCTCCCTTGTCAGACACATTATTGGGGGGCTGCTCCCTTGTCAGACACATTATTGGGGGGAGCTGCTCCCTTGTCAGACACATTATTGGGGGAGGGGGCTGCTCCCTTGTCAGACACATTATTGGGGGGCTGCTCCCTTGTCAGACACATTATTGGGGGGCTGCTCCCTTGTCAGACACATTATTGGGGGGCTGCTCCCTTGTCAGACACATTATTGGGGGGAGCTGCTCCCTTGTCAGACACATTATTGGGGGGGGGGCTGCTCCCTTGTCAGACACATTATTGGGGGGGGGCTGCTCCCTTGTCAAGACACATTATTGGGGGGCTGCTCCCTTGGCAGACACATTATTGGGGGGGGGCTGCTCCCTTGTCAGACACTTTATTGGGGGGGGGCTGCTCCCTTGTCAGACACATTATTGGGGGGGGGCTGCTCCCTTGTCAGACACATTATTGGGGGGGGGCTGCTCCCTTGTCAGACACATTATTGGGGGGGCTGCTCCCTTGTCAGACACATTATTGGGGGGGGGCTGCTCCCTTGTCAAACACATTATTGGGGGGCTGCTCCCTTGTCACACATGATTGGGGGGGGGGGGCTGCTCCCTTGTCGGACACAAAGCGATTATCGTCTGTAATGGGTGATGATTGACCAAATACACCTGATAATTGCTTCATGTAATAGGGCCTTAAGATCAGCCCATGGGGGCGTAACTCACATGGGCGTGTACAGCCGCTGGCCAATCAGCATTCACCCTGGCTGGGCCGGCCTCTGCAGACGGACACCTGACATCACTGCCCGCATTTGGTCTGACTGTCCGCAGTGACGGAGACCCTAGCGTTGGGTGGTTACTTATGGTTGGGGGAGGGAGAGTGTGTCCGTTCTTTAGTTGGACGTTCAGCGGTTTAGTTCATTCCCGGTTTCCCAACATGTTGCTCTTCTGCTGAAGTGGAGAAGATCTCTGTGACTTGCTGCAGGGCGGCTGCCTCTTCTCTGGAACGCCTCCGACCTGAATATCGCGTAGTAAGTGCAGGAAGAAAGAAACCACAGCTGACCTTAAAGTGTACCAGGCGCCTGACATGTGGGTGGGGGTCCCGGTGCTGAGACCTCCGCTGCACCCCCCTTCTCTGGTATAAAGCACTTATACCAGCAGTCCACAGAATTATAATGGAAGTCTATAGAGCATCCGGCAGTCACGTATCCCAGAGGTCTCACAGTCTCCCATTATAGCTTAGACTGCTAGTAATAGCTGGTGACAGTGGAGAGGGGGCAGAGTGAGCGTTATTGCCCCTTCATTCTAGTGATCGCCAGGGGTCTCAGCACCCAGACCCCCACCCATACAAACAGAAGGTTGTTATAAAAATAGTTAGACTTTAGGGCTCTGTTCTCAGACACTATATATGCTGCAGATTTTCTGCTGTATTAAGCTCTTTATGTTGTCTCTGTACCCTAAGGGGGAGTTCACACTAAGCAAAAAATGCTTTATATCCTTTAAAATCCGCTCTGAATCCTATGGCTGTCCTTGGGGATTTTGAGTTTTCAGTGCTACTAGCCAGTAACCTGCCTTTATTTTTACTACTACCAGCCAGTAACCTGCCTTCATTTTTACTACTACCAGCCAGTAATCTGCCTTTATTTTACTACTACCAGCCAGTAACCTGCCTTCATTTTTACTACTACCAGCCAGTAACCTGCCTTCATTTTTACTACTACCAGCCAGTAACCTGCCTTCATTTTTACTACTACCAGCCAGTAACCTGCCTTTATTTTGTTGCCTTTCTTCCATAGCGTCTCACACGGCTCCTTTGTATTTTTTCTGTAATTGTCTGTCGTCTTACAGGAGATCACATTATTGGCGCTGGCTCCTGCACAGACCTGCCGGTCTTTTTTACAAGAAACAGCGGCCTTCTAGCTGTTGTTCCTCGTGAGAGTGTCTCTGTGCTGCCGGAAGAAGTTGAAGATTCTCTGTCCTCTTCATTAGCCGCAAGTAGTAATCAGGTACAGTGCCTTGCTGCTATAACTCTCCTGTGATTGTTTATTATGTGACAAAAGGTCCCTCCACACTGATGGCTGGGGGCGCTAAAATAGAGCAGCTGGGCTGCACAAATGCTCCTGGTATCATTTGTGCAGCCATGGAAACGGAGTACAGAAGTGTATATAGCATATTGTGTACATATAGGATATACATATATCTGTGCTGTCAGTTTCCAGATCACACAGCAGTACATACTTACCCACTGCATTGCTGCTGTGATTTATCATCCTGTTCCTGGCTCTCCCATCCAGTCTCTGTGTCTTCAGGCCCCAACTGACAATCATTCTGGATGAAGCAGCAGTCTGAAGTTACAGCTGCTGGACAGGAGAGCCGGAGGAACAGGATACCGGATTACAGGAGCAACACACTAGGTAAGTATATACTGCTGTGTCATCTGGAAACTGACAGCACATACATGTACATCCTATATGTACAGTATATCCTATATGCATGTTTATGTACAGTATACCCCATGTACACATCTGTGTTTTGGTTTGCCTTTGTATATATATATATATATATATATATATATATATATATATATATATATAGAAATACATTTTAAAGCCTCCTCAAAAGATGTGATCAGGCTTTTTCCCGCTCCTTTCCTGAATGCTGTTACTTTTATATAGACTGATGATAATCTGTCTGTGTAAAAGGCCATTAATGCCCAGATACTGAATAGTTTTTTTATAGTCTAATTGTTTAATGATTGTCCAGTCTCTTGAAGGTAGATATATGAGCAATACTTATACAGTAAGTATAGTATAGTAAACTGGACCTGTATACAGTAAGTATAGCTTTTATATAGCATTTCTCCAGTAAACTGGACCTGTATACAGTAAGTATAGCTTTTATATAGCATTTCTCCAGTAAACTGGACCTGTAGACAGTAAGTATAGCTTTTATATAGCATTTCTTTAGTAAACTGGACCTGGATACAGAAAGTATAGCTGTTATATAGCTTCCTTCAGGAGACTGGACCTGCATACAGTAAGTATAGCTGTTATATAGCTGCCTTCAGGAGACTGGACCTGCATACAGTAAGTATAGCTGTTATATAGCAGCCTTCAGGAGACTGGACCTGGATACAGTAAGTATAGCTGTTATATAGCTGCCTTCAGGAGACTGGACCTGGATACAGTAAGTATAGCTGTTATATAGCAGCCTTCAGGAGACTGGACCTGGATACAGTAAGTATAGCTATTATATAGCTGCCTTCAGGAGACTGGACCTGGATACAGTAAGTATAGCTTTCATATAGCTGCCTTCAGGAGACTGGACCTGGATACAGTAAGTATAGCTGTTATATAGCAGCCTTCAGTAGACTGGACCTGGATACAGTAAGTATAGCTGTTATATAGCAACCTTCAGGAGACCGGACCTGGATACAGTAAGTATAGCTGTTATATAGCTGCCTTCAGGAGACTGGACCTGGATACAGTAAGTATAGCTGTTATATAGCTGCCTTCAGGAGACTGGGCCTGGATACAGTAAGTATAGCTGTTATATAGCTGCCTTCAGGAGACTGGACCTGGATACAGTAAGTATAGCTGGTATATAGCAGGAGACTGGACCTGGATACAGTAAGTATATAGCTGTTATATAGCAGCCTTCAGGAGACTGGACCTGGATACAGTAAGTATAGCTGTTATATAGCAGGAGACTGGACCTGGATACAGTAAGTATAGCTGGTATATAGCTGCCTTCAGGAGACTGGACCTGGATACAGTAAGTATAGCTGTTATATAGCAGGAGACTGGACCTGGATACAGTAAGTATAGCTGGTATATAGCTGCCTTCAGGAGACTGGACCTGGATACAGTAAGTATAGCTGTTATATAGCAGGAGACTGGACCTGGATACAGTAAGTATAGCTGGTATATAGCAGCCTTCAGGAGACTGGACCTGGATACAGTAAGTATAGCTGTTATATAGCTGCCTTCAGGAGACTGGACCTGGATACAGTAAGTATAGCTGTTATATAGCAGCCTTCAGGAGACTGGACCTGGATACAGTAAGTATAGCTTTCATATAGCTGCCTTCAGGAGACTGGACCTGGATACAGTAAGTATAGCTGTTATATAGCAGCCTTCAGTAGACTGGACCTGGATACAGTAAGTATAGCTGTTATATAGCAACCTTCAGGAGACCGGACCTGGATACAGTAAGTATAGCTGTTATATAGCTGCCTTCAGGAGACTGGACCTGGATACAGTAAGTATAGCTGTTATATAGCTGCCTTCAGGAGACTGGGCCTGGATACAGTAAGTATAGCTGTTATATAGCTGCCTTCAGGAGACTGGACCTGGATACAGTAAGTATAGCTGGTATATAGCAGGAGACTGGACCTGGATACAGTAAGTATATAGCTGTTATATAGCAGCCTTCAGGAGACTGGACCTGGATACAGTAAGTATAGCTGTTATATAGCAGGAGACTGGACCTGGATACAGTAAGTATAGCTGGTATATAGCTGCCTTCAGGAGACTGGACCTGGATACAGTAAGTATAGCTGGTATATAGCTGCCTTCAGGAGAATGGACCTGGATACAGTAAGTATAGCTGGTATATAGCAGCCTTCAGGAGACTGGACCTGGATACAGTAAGTATATAGCTGTTATATAGCTGCCTTCAGGAGACTGGACCTGGATACAGTAAGTATAGCTGTTATATAGCAGGAGACTGGACCTGGATACAGTAAGTATAGCTGGTATATAGCTGCCTTCAGGAGACTGGACCTGGATACAGTAAGTATGGCTTTGTTTCATAGCGTGAGAACTAATCTAAACTAAAATAATGAATGTAAATGGCAGACTTGCTTTATATCATGTCCCCTGCTGATTTACAGTTTGAAAGCTATAATAATAGGTTCCCTTTAGAGCCTGTAAGGTTATGTTCTTACATAGCGTTTAATTAGCCTTATCTTGCTATGAATTGGGCTTTTTTCTTTGTGACTAATATAGCATTTTACTGCATTTGTGTATTCTGTGGCTAATAGACGCCAGTAAAATGCTATGTGTGAACACAGCCTAATAGGGGCAGCAATCAGCTGATGAATGAGCAAGTGATATTTGACAGCTGACCGGATTTTTAGAATAACTCTTTAATCCTCCACTTCTGGTGATTGGTAAGCAGGCATGGGGGCGGAGCTCCAGAGGTCCTTATGGTCACACTGCCTTCGCTCTCTTCCCAGCCTCTCATGCTTGATTGGCACAGAGTGCCGAGTTTAAAGAGGAACTCTGATTAAGAAAAATTAAACCCTGCTCAGTCCCCGCCTATAATCCAAGCTTGTGTGTAGTAGTTTTTTGTTAGATGAATTGGTCGGTTCGTCTGCCGCTCATCCTTTCCCCCTGAAGATGCTGAAAATCCTCACTGTCTGCCTCACTCTGTCCTCCCCCTCCCTTCTGAGACAGAGGTCACATGATCTGTCACTTTTGTTGCTAGACAAGCTGTTACACCTCATTTGCAATTCCGCCCACCAGTGACACCAATCAGTAATCACCTGGCCAAGAGCTAAGAAATGGCCGCTCCTGAGCAGTGTAGGGGAAAGGAGACATTGTTTTATCTCCCTCATCTATCTATATGACTAGAAAGCTAGATATTGTTTTCAGGTACACTGTATGCTGGGAGATGTATTTTCCTGGTCCGGTGCCATGATGTAAAACTGGGTTGATTTGTAACCTGGGTTTGAAGTTTGAATCTGGGGCCAGGAGCAGCATAGACAAGAGGGAATGGTGTCCAACAATCGGTCAGTGCACCTATAGGCTGCTTGTGTATTTCATTATTTTTTATGGGATTGCTGGATTTTCCATATCTCAGGGTGCCAATCAAGTGTGAGTGTCAAGAGGGCGGTGACTAAATGCTTCTTCGGCTCCGCCCCTATGACTACCACCAGCAGCGCGGTGTAAAAGAGCCACTCTGTGCACTACTGGGCCACTACAGACACTGCTGGAGAGCTATGAGCTACTAGGGAGGTAACTTTCTGATCACCCCCTTTAAGGGTAAATTCACACGGGCGGATCCGCCGGGAGTCGCACGCACGAAATCCGCATCTAATCTGCAATACACGTATTAATAAGAATAAGAATAATACATGTATTGCGGATTTCGTACGTGAGACTCACGGCCGATTCGCCCGTGTGAATTTAACCTAAGTGTAGATGTCTCAAACTCTACAGTTTTAGATCTTTTTTTTTTTTTTTTTTTTTTTTACTTTTGAATGATTTCATGTCGCATAATTCATCCCATCATCTTCTTGTTCTTTTCTGTCTTATTTTAGGCTCCATCTATAGAGACATCTACAAGAGGAGAGACTATACCACATGATGATAAGACGAAACTTCTGAAGGCTGCGTTTCTACAATATTGTAGGTAAGAAGTAAATAGATATAAAGAGAGAGAGAGCTAGAGAGGGATATATATATATATATATATATATATATATATATATATATATATATATATATATTATAGAGAGAGAGAATAGAGCCATGGGGGTGGTCATAGGAATCCCTCTCTATCCTGATCCCTACAGGTATATTCTATATTATATATGCTGGGGATCCCCCTGTATCCTGATCCCTACAGGTATATACTATATTATATATGCTGGGGATCCCCCTGTATCCTGATCGCTACAGGTATATACTATATTATATATGATGGGAATCCCCCTGTATCCTGATCCCTACAGGTATATTCTATATTATATATGCTGGGGATCCCCCTGTATCCTGATCCCTACAGGTATATACTATATTATATATGCTGGGGGTCCCCCTGTATCCTGATCCCTACAGGTATATACTGTATTATATATGCTGGTGGTCCCCCTGTATCCTGATCCCTACAGGTATATACTATATTATATATGCTGGGGGTCCCCCTGTATCCTGATCCCTACAGGTATATACTATATTATATATGATGGGAATCCCCCTGTATCCTGATCCCTACAGGTATATTCTATATTATATATGCTGGGGTTACCCCTCTATCCTGATCCCTACAGGTATATACTATATTATATATGATGGGGTTACCCCTCTATCCTTATCCCTACAGGTATATACTATATTATACATGATGGGGTTACCCCTCTATCCTGATCCCTACAGGTATATACTATATTATATATGATGGGGTTCCCCCTGTATCCTGATCCCTACAGGTATATACTATATTATATATGATGGGAATCCCCCTGTATCCTGATCCCTACAGGTATATACTATATTATATATGATGGGGTTACCCCTGTATCCTGATCCCTACAGGTATATACTATATTATACATGATGGGGTTACCCCTCTATCCTGATCCCTACAGGTATATACTATATTATATATGATGGGGTTACCCCTGTATCCTGATCCCTACAGGTATATACTATATTATATATGATGGGGTTACCCCCTGTATCCTGATCCCTACAGGTATATACTATATTATATATGATGGGGTTACCCCTCTATCCTGATCCCTACAGGTATATACTATATTATATATGATGGGGATCCCCCTGTATCCTGATCCCTACAGGTATATACTATATTATATATGATGGGGTTACCCCTGTATCCTGATCCCTACAGGTATATACTATATTATATATGATGGGAATCCCCCTGTATCCTGATCCCTACAGGTATATACTATATTATATATGATGGGAATCCCCCTGTATCCTGATCCCTACAGGTATATACTATATTATATATGATGGGGTTCCCCCTGTATCCTGATCCCTACAGGTATATACTATATTATATATGCTGGGGATCCCCCTGTATCCTGATCCCTACATGTATATACTATATTATATATGATGAGGTTACCCCTGTATCCTGATCCCTACAGGTATATAATATATTATATATGCTGGGGATCCCCCTGTATCCTGATCCCTACAGGTATATACTATATCATATATGATGGGGTTACCCCTCTATCCTGATCCCTACAGGTATATACTATATTATATATGATGGGGTTACCCCTCTATCCTTATCCCTACAGGTATATACTATATTATATATGATGGGGTTCCCCCTGTATCCTGATCCCTACAGGTATATACTATATTATATATGATGGGAATCCCCCTGTATCCTGATCCCTACAGGTATATACTATATTATATATGATGGGGTTACCCCTCTATCCTGATCCCTACAGGTATATACTATATTATATATGATGGGGTTACCCCTGTATCCTGATCCCTACAGGTATATACTATGTTATATATGATGGGGTTACCCCTGTATCCTGATCCCTACAGGTATATACTATATTATATATGATGGGGTTACCCCTGTATCCTGATCCCTACAGGTATATACTATATTATATATGATGGGGTTACCCCTCTATCCTGATCCCTACAGGTATATACTATATTATATATGATGGGGTTACCCCTGTATCCTGATCCCTACAGGTATATACTATGTTATATATGATGGGGTTACCCCTGTATCCTGATCCCTACAGGTATATACTATATTATATATGATGGGGATCCCCCTATATCCTGATCCCTACAGGTATATACTATATTATATATGATGGGGTTACCCCTCTATCCTGATCCCTACAGGTATATACTATATTATATATGATGGGGTTACCCCTGTATCCTGATCCCTACAGGTATATACTATGTTATATATGATGGGGTTACCCCTGTATCCTGATCCCTACAGGTATATACTATATTATATATGATGGGGTTACCCCTGTATCCTGATCCCTACAGGTATATACTATATTATATATGATGGGGTTACCCCTCTATCCTGATCCCTACAGGTATATACTATATTATATATGATGGGGATCCCCCTGTATCCTGATCCCTACAGGTATATACTATATTATATATGATGGGGTTACCCCTGTATCCTGATCCCTACAGGTATATACTATATTATATATGATGGGAATCCCCCTGTATCCTGATCCCTACAGGTATATACTATATTATATATGATGGGAATCCCCCTGTATCCTGATCCCTACAGGTATATACTATATTATATATGATGGGGTTCCCCCTGTATCCTGATCCCTACAGGTATATACTATATTATATATGATGGGGTTACCCCTCTATCCTGACCCCTACAGGTATATACTATATTATATATTATAAAGATGAGTTCCTAAGTCCGTAAAGCACCCTGGGCTGTATCTCCCCCCTGCCCCGCCCCCTCTTGTGGTTTGATTGACAGGCTTCAGCTTCCAGCCCTATCTGATTCTCCTGCATACACTGTGTAGTGTGTTGGTGCCGCTGCCGACAGCAGGATGGGGATACCTTAAACAAAGTTCACCTCTCCTTGGAGCATCTCTCCATGTTAATACAAGACCAGGAGATGGCTTGCGTCCCCCCTTCTTCCTGATCGCTGCCAGCACATCCCCTTCTGGTTGTCCATATACACAGGTAGAAGAGGTCAGCCGTGAGATCCATGGCCTATAATGGAGGGAATGAGTTGGGTTTGGTAGCTGGCTGTACCTTGTGATGGCTCTCTCACGCCTAGTACAGTCTCTCACCTTTGACCTCCGCTACTGTTGCCTTTCTCTGCCAGCACATATGACCTCCATCCTTGGAATTAAAAGACTTTGAAGTGTCACTGTTGTTTAATTATTTTTTTTTGCAAAAATCAATATTCCAGGCGATTTGGGGTTTATTAGGCAAAATTGCCATTATCTGCATGTAAAAAGCCTTTTCCCAGGCGCCCCCCCCCCCTCCTTTCTGTCATCCACTGCTCAGAATCAGGAAATCTCGACTTTTACATCAGTCGGATCCTGTCTGCTCTATGGAGAGGCGAGGAGGGAGATTAGTCTGCAGCAGAGAACTAAGGATTACACAGCAAGGAGCCGCTGAAAGCCCCTATTCAGAGGTCAGAGCCTGGTGATGTAGCTGTAAATTAACTCTTTGTTGTCCTGTTTTGGTGCCTCATCTCCCTCCACCCCTCCCCTCTCCATAGAGAACCATGAAGAAAGGGGGAGAGCTGCAAACTGCTTTTTCATGATAAAAATGCAATTTTCAGCTAATAAGCCCAATCACAACATTCCCTAAAATCGCCTGTACTATTAATTTCTGCAAAAAAAAAAAAAAATGTAACGGCATTGAAACTTTAAGGTTCAGCTGTAAAAATCTTTTTGTTTTGCAGGAAGGACGTTGTTGGCGCCCAGTGCATGGTGGACAGCCTGTTCTCTACTGAAATGGATTTGGAAGCTGATAATGAACTGGACCAGGCAGTAACCCAAATAAGCACGGATCTGGTGGATGACTACCCAGCTTCTGACCCAAGATGGGCTGAATCTGTGCCCGATGGTAAGAAAAACAGGATCGCCAAATTACATTCCTTAAAGGGGAGTCACATGAAGAAAACTTCCTACATTCCCTTCTGTATCATATTACCCCCCGCTCCTGTACACGGACCTGTGGGGAGGGGGGGGGGGTGGCTGCAGGAAGGAGCCTCGTCTACATTGTCTGTAATAGGAGACAAATAGAGCTTCTCCAGGGGTCGGACTTTTATAATATGTTGCTGCTGCATATAAAACAATAAGCCTGTTATCTTTACCTGTCCGCACTGCTCGGTCTCTCCCGCTGACTGCAGACTGCAGAGCCTTCACTTCCTGGATGAAAGTCTTAGGAGCAACGGCCGCTCAACCAATCTGTCGCTGAGACCGTACAGCCCCAAGGCCAGTGATTGGCTGAGCAGCCTGTCACTCCCATCAGTCACTGAGACTGTACAGCCCCGCGGCCAGTGATTGGCTGAGCAGGCTGTCACTCCCATCAGTCACTGAGACCGTACAGCCCCGCGGCCAGTGATTGGCTGAGCAGGCTGTCACTCCCATCAGTCACTGAGACTGTACAGCCCCGCGGCCAGTGATTGGCTGAGCAGGCTGTCACGTCCATCAGTCACTGAGACGGTATAGCCCTGTGGCCAGTGATTGGCTGAGCAGGCTGTCACTCCCATCAGTCACTGAGACCGTACAGCCCCGCGGCCAGTGATTGGCTGAGCAGGCTGTCACGTCCATCAGTCACTGAGACGGTATAGCCCTGTGGCCAGTGATTGGCTGAGCAGGCTGTCACTCCCATCAGTCACTGAGACCGTACAGCCCCGTGGCCAGTGATTGGCTGAGCAGGCTGTCACGTCCATCAGTCACTGAGACTGTATAGCCCTGCGGCCAGTGATTGGCTGAGCAGGCTGTCACTCCCATCAGTCACTGAGACTGTACAGCCCCGCGGCCAGTGATTGGCTGAGCAGGCTGTCACGTCCATCAGTCACTGAGACGGTATAGCCCTGTGGCCAGTGATTGGCTGAGCAGGCTGTCACTCCCATCAGTCACTGAGACCGTACAGCCCCGCGGCCAGTGATTGGCTGAGCAGGCTGTCACGTCCATCAGTCACTGAGACGGTATAGCCCTGTGGCCAGTGATTGGCTGAGCAGGCTGTCACTCCCATCAGTCACTGAGACCGTACAGCCCCGCGGCCAGTGATTGGCTGAGCAGGCTGTCACGTCCATCAGTCACTGAGACGGTATAGCCCTGTGGCCAGTGATTGGCTGAGCAGGCTGTCACTCCCATCAGTCACTGAGACCGTACAGCCCCGTGGCCAGTGATTGGCTGAGCAGGCTGTCACGTCCATCAGTCACTGAGACGGTATAGCCCTGTGGCCAGTGATTGGCTGAGCAGGCTGTCACTCCCATCAGTCACTGAGACTGTACAGCCCCGCGGCCAGTGATTGGTTGAGCAGGCTGTCACGTCCATCAGTCACTGAGACGGTATAGCCCTGTGGCCAGTGATTGGCTGAGTGGGCTGTCACTCCCATCAGTCACTGAGACTGTACAGCCCCGCGGCCAGTGATTGGCTGAGTGGGCTGTCACTCCCATCAGTCACTGAGACCGTACAGCCCCGCGGCCAGTGATTGGCTGAGCAGGCTGTCACTCCCATCAGTCACTGAGACCGTACAGCCCCGCGGCCAGTGATTGGCTGAGCAGGCTGTCACTCCCATCAGTCACTGAGACTGTACAGCCCCGTGGCCAGTGATTGGCTGAGTGGGCTGTCACTCCTGCGATTAATTCTTCTCGGAAGTGGAGGCTGTGCAGTCAGTGGGGGGGACGGGGGCACCAGAGGGTGACACCAAGGCAGCGTGGACAGCTAAGGATAACATGTTTATTGTTTTATATGCAACAACCGCAACATAAAAAGCCGACCCCTTTAAGCAACATTAAAGCCGACCCCTTTAAGCCCCCATGCCTTTAATACACCTTCTCCATTCCACTTAATGTATTAACTCTGAGCTTTATTTCTAAATACTGCAGCAAAATCCATATACAGAGTGACATGACGGCACTAGTGTTCATAGCTCTGACCAAGGGGAACCTCTGCATCAGGAGAGTCCTCCCTGTCCCACTCCATCAGGGGATTCATCATGGCTCTTTGTCTCTGGAATCATGAAAATGTGTTGCAGATTTTTTCGCATAAATGACGCTGAACGCTGGTGGAGACAGCAAACGCACACTGAACATAACCACCTAGAACAAGAAGCTTGGCCACGTCGCTCCGGCACATGTGCAGTATTATAACCAGGGCCTAATAGAAGAAAGACAGGTTGGGAGGTGGACTAAAGATGTGGGGGCCAGGAAGGAGGAGCAAAGGCGTTGTAGGCCTAGGCCACACCTCACGGACACCGCTGTCCAGGAATATGAGAACTACTTCTTCCACAGCAGATTTGCTTTAAAGTGAATCTGTATCGCTGAACACTGCCCCCAAACCACCGGTGCTTTTCTCCATCCACACCTGGTCCCGGGCCTCCCTTGTCTTCTGGCATCCATATTCAGTGTCAAAGGGGCAGGGCCTAGAGATTCTGTGCTGCCAAGCATTCATATAACCTTTTTTAGGGATAGGGAAAGATAGTACACCTTTTTTACTTTCAATTATTAACTAGCAAATACTACAGCCTGCTAACCAAATACTACAGCCCAATAACCAAATACTACAGCCCAATAACCAAATACTACAGCCCAATAACCAAATACTACAGCCCAATAACCAAATACTACAGCCCAATAACCAAATACTACAGCCCGCTGACCAAATACTACAGCCCAATGACCAAATACTACAGCCCATTAACCAAATACTACAGCCCAATAACCAAATACTACAGCCCAATAACCAAATACTACAGCCCAATAACCAAATACTACAGCCCAATAACCAAATACTACAGCCCAATGACCAAATACTACAGCCTAATAATACTACAGCCTGCTAACCAAATACTACAGCCCAATAACCAAATACTACAGCCCAATAACCAAATACTACAGCCCAATAACCAAATACTACAGCCCAATAACCAAATACTACAGCCCAATGACCAAATACTACAGCCCAATAACCAAATACTACAGCCCAATAACCAAATACTACAGCCCAATAACCAAATACTACAGCCCAATAACCAAATACTACAGCCTAATAATACTACAGCCTGCTAACCAAATACTACAGCCCAATAACCAAATACTACAGCCCAATAACCAAATACTACAGCCCAATAACCAAATACTACAGCCCAATGACCAAATACTACAGCCCAATGACCAAATACTACAGCCTAATAATACTACAGCCTGCTAACCAAATACTACAGCCCAATAACCAAATACTACAGCCCAATAACCAAATACTACAGCCCAATAACCAAATACTACAGCCCAATGACCAAATACTACAGCCCAATGACCAAATACTACAGCCCAATGACCAAATACTACAGCCCACTGACCAAATACTACAGCCCAATAACCAAATACTACAGCCCAATAACCAAATACTACAGCCCAATGACCAAATACTACAGCCCAATAACCAAATACTACAGCCTAATAATACTACAGCCTGCTAACCAAATACTACAGCCCAATAACCAAATACTACAGCCCAATAACCAAATACTGCAGCCCAATAACCAAATACTACAGCCCAATGACCAAATACTACAGCCCATTAACCAAATACTACAGCCCATTGACCAAATACTACAGCCCAATGACCAAATACTACAGCCCAATAACCAAATACTACAGCCCAATGACCAAATACTACAGCCCAATGACCAAATACTACAGCCCAATGACCAAATACTACAGCCCAATAATACTACAGCTCACTGACCAAATACTACAGCCCAATAACCAAATACTACAGCCCAATAACCAAATACTACAGCCTGCTAACCAAATACTACAGCCCAATAACCAAATACTACAGCCCAATAACCAAATACTACAGCCCAATAATACTACAGCCCAATAACCAAATACTACAGCCCAATAATACTACAGCCCGCTAACCAAATACTACAGCCTAATAATACTACAGCCCGCTAACCAAATACTACAGCCCGCTAACCAAATACTACAGCCCATTAACCAAATACTACAGCCCGCTAACCAAATACTACAGCCCATTAACCAAATACTACAGCCCGCTAACCAAATACTACAGCCCATTAACCAAATACTACAGCCCGCTAACCAAATACTACAGCCCAATAACCAAATACTACAGCCCAATGACCAAATACTACAGCCCAATAACCAAATACTACAGCCCAATAACCAAATACTACAGCCCAATAACCAAATACTACAGCCCAATAACCAAATACTACAGCCTAATAATACTACAGCCTGCTAACCAAATACTACAGCCCAATAACCAAATACTACAGCCCAATAACCAAATACTACAGCCCAATAACCAAATACTACAGCCCAATGACCAAATACTACAGCCCAATGACCAAATACTACAGCCTAATAATACTACAGCCTGCTAACCAAATACTACAGCCCAATAACCAAATACTACAGCCCAATAACCAAATACTACAGCCCAATAACCAAATACTACAGCCCAATGACCAAATACTACAGCCCAATGACCAAATACTACAGCCCACTGACCAAATACTACAGCCCAATAACCAAATACTACAGCCCAATGACCAAATACTACAGCCCAATAACCAAATACTACAGCCTAATAATACTACAGCCTGCTAACCAAATACTACAGCCCAATAACCAAATACTACAGCCCAATAACCAAATACTGCAGCCCAATAACCAAAT
This sequence comes from Dendropsophus ebraccatus, assembly GCF_027789765.1. Lineage (NCBI taxonomy): Eukaryota > Metazoa > Chordata > Amphibia > Anura > Hylidae > Dendropsophus > Dendropsophus ebraccatus. The sequence continues at coordinate 74,036,805 of NC_091468.1, read as the reverse complement.
ACTACAGCCCAATGACCAAATACTACAGCCCATTAACCAAATACTACAGCCCATTGACCAAATACTACAGCCCAATGACCAAATACTACAGCCCAATAACCAAATACTACAGCCCAATGACCAAATACTACAGCCCAATGACCAAATACTACAGCCCAATGACCAAATACTACAGCCCAATAATACTACAGCTCACTGACCAAATACTACAGCCCAATAACCAAATACTACAGCCCAATAACCAAATACTACAGCCTGCTAACCAAATACTACAGCCCAATAACCAAATACTACAGCCCAATAACCAAATACTACAGCCCAATAATACTACAGCCCAATAACCAAATACTACAGCCCAATAATACTACAGCCCGCTAACCAAATACTACAGCCTAATAATACTACAGCCCGCTAACCAAATACTACAGCCCGCTAACCAAATACTACAGCCCATTAACCAAATACTACAGCCCGCTAACCAAATACTACAGCCCATTAACCAAATACTACAGCCCGCTAACCAAATACTACAGCCCATTAACCAAATACTACAGCCCAATAACCAAATACTACAGCCCAATAACCAAATACTACAGCCTGCTAACCAAATACTACAGCCCATTAACCAAATACTACAGCCCATTAACCAAATACTACAGCCTAATAATACTACAGCCCACTGACCAAATACTACAGCCTAATAATACTACAGCCCGCTAACCAAATACTACAGCCCATTAACCAAATACTACAGCCTAATAATACTACAGCCCACTGACCAAATACTACAGCCCAATAACCAAATACTACAGCCCAATAATACTACAGCCCAATGACCAAATACTACAGCCCAACTACAATGCCCCGAAAAATCGATTTCTAATGTCGATTCCTGGGGCAAAATGTTGGTTAAATACTAGGATTCCCTGGTAGCCGATACTTTATGTTAAGCTGTACTTCTGTGCAGTGTAACATACAATATACTGCATACTCCGTGCCGTGCACTGATTGGCTGATGGGGACTGACGGGAGTCTCACACAGCCGCGGCCCAGAGCAGGTAATGTTTGCTGCGGCATGCGGTGGGTTAATGGTGCCGGGTTACATACCCGCAGCGGAATGAAAATTATATATGACCCCATAGACCTTCACTAAACTAGGATCCGCAGTGGACTTCGCTGCAAACTTGCAGCAAGTAATCTGCTGCGGATCCAGGTCGTGTGAAGGCACCCTTGGCACGGGGTGTTTATTTGCTGCTTTGTTTCTTGTACACAGAGGCGGCCGGTCTGACTAATACGTCCCTCATTCTGTTGCATCAGCTGGAGGATAAGATGAAGGCGCACTCCTTTTTCTTGGATTTTCTTCATCAGGTTGGTGGTGTTCTTCCTCTCCTGTGGGGGGGTGCGTTGGGCTGGTGGGCCGGACAGGGGTAAGATCTCAGTGTTGGTTTATTCTTTACTTCTGTGTGGTCACATAGGCATTGTAATCTGTGGTGCTGTGTTATTACCTGGCCGGCTGCTCTCCTATTATACTACATCTGTGCTGGTCATTTCTATGTAACTGCATAGCCGATTCAACACTATTGTCTTCTATCATTTTAGTGACCACCGGATGGCAGTATTGCAATTGTTACACATTATACTGCTGCACTTACAATGTTATATTGGTTCACCACATTGAGATCTTTCTCCCCCTCTGGCCTTGTGTTATTTGTCTCATTTCCCATGAAATTCCCTAGTTTTTATTAATTTTTGTAACTTATGTATATGTAAATAAAGGATTTTGTTATTTCTAATTATTTGTGATATTTTTTTGGTTTTCTATGTGGTTTTGTTGCACTATACATTGATTTAGGCAGGACTTTCTTTTGGGTTGCCACAGAAGGAACAAAGAGAGCGTAATATTCAGTCTGTATGAAACAACGAAGATCTGTCACCTGGATATGCTGCAGTCTACAGGACAGCTGCTCTATGTAAGGCTGCAGTCTACAGGACAGCTGCTCTATGTAAGGCTGCAGTCTACAGGACAGCTGCTCTATGTAAGGCTGCAGTCTACAGGACAGGCGCTCTGCTCTATGTAAGGCTGCAGTCTACAGGACAGGCGCTCTGCTCTATGTAAGGCTGCAGTCTACAGGACAGGCGCTCTGCTCTATGTAAGGCTGCAGTCTACAGGACAGGCGCTCTGCTCTATGTAAGGATGCAGTCTACAGAACAGGTGCTCTATGTAAGGCTGCAGTCTACAGGACAGCTGCTCTATGTAAGGCTGCAGTCTACAGGACAGCTGCTCTATGTAAGGCTGCAGTCTACAGGACAGGCGCTCTGCTCTATGTAAGGCTGCAGTCTACAGAACAGGCGCTCTGCTCTATGTAAGGCTGCAGTCTACAGGACAGGTGCTCTATGTAAGGCTGCAGTCTACAGGACAGGCGCTCTGCTCTATGTAAGGCTGCAGTCTACAGGACAGCTGCTCTATGTAAGGCTGCAGTCTACAGGACAGCTGCTCTATGTAAGGCTGCAGTCTACAGAACAGGCGCTCTGCTCTATGTAAGGCTGCAGTCTACAGGACAGGTGCTCTATGTAAGGCTGCAGTCTACAGGACAGGCGCTCTGCTCTATGTAAGGCTGCAGTCTACAGGACAGGTGCTCTATGTAAGGCTGCAGTCTACAGGACAGGTGCTCTATGTAAGGCTGCAGTCTACAGGACAGGTGCTCTGCTGTATGTAAGGCTGCAGTCTACAGGACAGGCGCTCTGCTCTATGTAAGGCTGCAGTCTACAGGACAGGTGCTCTATGTAAGGCTGCAGTCTACAGGACAGGTGCTCTGCTCTATGTAAGGCTGCAGTCTACAGGACAGGTGCTCTGCTCTATGTAAGGCTGCAGTCTACAGGACAGGTGCTCTATGTAAGGCTGCAGTCTACAGGACAGGTGCTCTGCTCTATGTAAGGCTGCAGTCTACAGGACAGGTGCTCTATGTAAGGCTGCAGTCTACAGGACAGGTGCTCTGCTGTATGTAAGGCTGCAGTCTACAGGACAGGTGCTCTATGTAAGGCTGCAGTCTACAGGACAGGTGCTCTATGTAAGGCTGCAGTCTACAGGACAGGTGCTCTATGTAAGGCTGCAGTCTACAGGACAGGTGCTCTATGTAAGGCTGCAGTCTACAGGACAGGTGCTCTATGTAAGGCTGCAGTCTACAGGACAGGCGCTCTCTGCTGTATGTAAGGCTGCAGTCTACAGGACAGCTGCTCTATGTAAGGCTGCAGTCTACAGGACAGGTGCTCTGCTCTATGTAAGGCTGCAGTCTACAGGACAGGTGCTCTATGTAAGGCTGCAGTCTACAGGACAGGTGCTCTGCTGTATGTAAGGCTGCAGTCTACAGGACAGGTGCTCTGCTGTATGTAAGGCTGCAGTCTACAGGACAGGTGCTCTATGTAAGGCTGCAGTCTACAGGACAGGTGCTCTATGTAAGGCTGCAGTCTACAGGACAGGTGCTCTATGTAAGGCTGCAGTCTACAGGACAGGCGCTCTCTGCTGTATGTAAGGCTGCAGTCTACAGGACAGCTGCTCTATGTAAGGCTGCAGTCTACAGGACAGGTGCTCTGCTCTATGTAAGGCTGCAGTCTACAGGACAGGTGCTCTATGTAAGGCTGCAGTCTACAGGACAGGTGCTCTGCTGTATGTAAGGCTGCAGTCTACAGGACAGGTGCTCTATGTAAGGCTGCAGTCTACAGGACAGGTGCTCTATGTAAGGCTGCAGTCTACAGGACAGGTGCTCTATGTAAGGCTGCAGTCTACAGGACAGGCGCTCTCTGCTGTATGTAAGGCTGCAGTCTACAGGACAGCTGCTCTATGTAAGGCTGCAGTCTACAGGACAGGTGCTCTGCTCTATGTAAGGCTGCAGTCTACAGGACAGGTGCTCTGCTGTATGTAAGGCTGCAGTCTACAGGACAGGCGCTCTGCTCTATGTAAGGCTGCAGTCTACAGGACAGGTGCTCTATGTAAGGCTGCAGTCTACAGGACAGGCGCTCTGCTCTCAAATATAACCCTGCATATTACAGGACAGGTACGCTCTCAGATATATCCCTGCATATTACAGGACAGGTATGCTCTGCTCTCAGATATAACCCTGCATATTACAGGACAGGTACGCTCCCAGATATAACCCTGCATATTACAGGACAGGTACGCTCTCAGATATAACCCTGCATATTACAGGACAGGTACGCTCTCAGATATAACCCTGCATATTACAGGACAGGTGCGCTCTGCTCTCAAATATAACCCTGCATATTACAGGACAGGTGCGCTCTGCTCTCAGATATAACCCTGCATATTACAGGACAGGTACGCTCTGCTCTCAGATATAACCCTGCATATTACAGGACAGGTGCGCTCTGCTCTCAAATATAACCCTGCATATTACAGGACAGGTGCGCTCTCAGATATAACCCTGCATATTACAGGACAGGTACGCTCTGCTCTCAGATATAACCCTGCATATTACAGGACAGGTGCGCTCTCAGATATAACCCTGCATATTACAGGACAGGTGCGCTCTCAGATATAACCCTGCATATTACAGGACAGGTGCGCTATTAGATATAACCCTGCATATTACAGGACAGGTACGCTATTAGATATAACCCTGCATATTACAGGACAGGTACGCTCTGCTCTCAGATATAACCCTGCATATTACAGGACAGGTGCGCTCTCAGATATAACCCTGCATATTACAGGACAGGTACGCTCTGCTCTCAGATATAACCCTGCATATTACAGGACAGGTGCGCTCTCAGATATAACCTTGCATATTACAGGACAGGTGCGCTCTGCTCTCAGATATAACCCTGCATATTACAGGACAGGTGCGCTCTGCTCTCAAATATAACCCTGCATATTACAGGACAGGTGCGCTCTGCTCTCAGATATATCCCTGCATATTACAGGACAGGTACGCTCTGCTCTCAGATATAACCCTGCATATTACAGGACAGGTGCGCTCTGCTCTCAAATATAACCCTGCATATTACAGGACAGGTGCGCTCTCAGATATAACCCTGCATATTACAGGACAGGTGCGCTCTGCTATCAGATATAACCCTGCATATTACAGGACAGGTGCGCTCTGCTCTCAGATATAACCCTGCATATTACAGGACAGGTGCACTCTCAGATATAACCCTGCATATTACAGGACAGGTGCGCTCTCAGATATAACCCTGCATATTACAGGACAGGTGCGCTCTGCTCTCAGATATAACCCTGCATATTACAGGACAGGTGCGCTCTGCTCTCAGATATAACCCTGCATATTACAGGACAGGTGCGCTCTCAGATATAACCCTGCATATTACAGGACAGGTGCGCTCTCTGATATAACCCTGCATATTACAGGACAGGTGCGCTCTGCTCTCAGATATAACCCTGCATATTACAGGACAGGTGCGCTCTGCTCTCAGATATAACCCTGCATATTACAGGACAGGTGCGCTCTCAGATATATCCCTGCATATTACAGGACAGGTGCGCTCTCAGATATAACCCTGCATATTACAGGACAGGTGCGCTCTGCTCTCAAATATAACCCTGCATATTACAGGACAGGTGCGCTCTGCTCTCAGATATAACCCTGCATATTACAGGACAGGTACGCTCTGCTCTCAGATATAACCCTGCATATTACAGGACAGGTACGCTCTCAGATATAACCCTGCATATTACAGGACAGGTGCGCTCTGCTCTCAGATATAACCCTGCATATTACAGGACAGGTGCGCTCTCTGATATAACCCTGCATATTACAGGACAGGTGCGCTCTCAGATATAACCCTGCATATTACAGGACAGGTGCGCTATTAGATATAACCCTGCATATTACAGGACAGGTACGCTATTAGATATAACCCTGCATATTACAGGACAGGTACGCTCTGCTCTCAGATATAACCCTGCATATTACAGGACAGGTACGCTCTGCTCTCAGATATATCCTTGCATATTACAGGACAGGTGCGCTCTGCTCTCAGATATAACCCTGCATATTACAGGACAGGTGCGCTCTGCTCTCAAATATAACCCTGCATATTACAGGACAGGTGCGCTCTGCTCTCAGATATATCCCTGCATATTACAGGACAGGTACGCTCTGCTCTCAGATATAACCCTGCATATTACAGGACAGGTGCGCTCTGCTCTCAAATATAACCCTGCATATTACAGGACAGGTGCGCTCTCAGATATAACCCTGCATATTACAGGACAGGTGCGCTCTGCTATCAGATATAACCCTGCATATTACAGGACAGGTGCGCTCTGCTCTCAGATATAACCCTGCATATTACAGGACAGGTGCACTCTCAGATATAACCCTGCATATTACAGGACAGGTGCGCTCTCAGATATAACCCTGCATATTACAGGACAGGTGCGCTCTGCTCTCAGATATAACCCTGCATATTACAGGACAGGTGCGCTCTGCTCTCAGATATAACCCTGCATATTACAGGACAGGTGCGCTCTCAGATATAACCCTGCATATTACAGGACAGGTGCGCTCTCTGATATAACCCTGCATATTACAGGACAGGTGCGCTCTCAGATATAACCCTGCATATTACAGGACAGGTGCGCTCTGCTCTCAGATATAACCCTGCATATTACAGGACAGGTGCGCTCTGCTCTCAGATATAACCCTGCATATTACAGGACAGGTGCGCTCTCAGATATATCCCTGCATATTACAGGACAGGTGCGCTCTCAGATATAACCCTGCATATTACAGGACAGGTGCGCTCTGCTCTCAAATATAACCCTGCATATTACAGGACAGGTGCGCTCTGCTCTCAGATATAACCCTGCATATTACAGGACAGGTACGCTCTGCTCTCAGATATAACCCTGCATATTACAGGACAGGTACGCTCTCAGATATAACCCTGCATATTACAGGACAGGTGCGCTCTGCTCTCAAATATAACCCTGCATATTACAGGACAGGTGCGCTCTGCTCTCAGATATAACCCTGCATATTACAGGACAGGTACGCTCTGCTCTCAGATATAACCCTGCATATTACAGGACAGGTGCGCTCTGCTCTCAAATATAACCCTGCATATTACAGGACAGGTGCGCTCTCAGATATAACCCTGCATATTACAGGACAGGTACGCTCTGCTCTCAGATATAACCCTGCATATTACAGGACAGGTGTGCTCTGCTCTCAGATATAACCCTGCATATTACAGGACAGGTACGCTATTAGATATAACCCTGCATATTACAGGACAGGTGCGCTCTGCTCTCAGATATAACCCTGCATATTACAGGACAGGTGCGCTCTCAGATATAACCCTGCATATTACAGGACAGGTACGCTCTGCTCTCAGATATATCCTTGCATATTACAGGACAGGTGCGCTCTGCTCTCAGATATAACCCTGCATATTACAGGACAGGTGCGCTCTGCTCTCAGATATATCCCTGCATATTACAGGACAGGTACGCTCTGCTCTCAGATATAACCCTGCATATTACAGGACAGGTGCGCTCTGCTCTCAAATATAACCCTGCATATTACAGGACAGGTGCGCTCTCAGATATAACCCTGCATATTACAGGACAGGTGCGCTCTGCTATCAGATATAACCCTGCATATTACAGGACAGGTGCGCTCTGCTCTCAGATATAACCCTGCATATTACAGGACAGGTGCACTCTCAGATATAACCCTGCATATTACAGGACAGGTGCGCTCTCAGATATAACCCTGCATATTACAGGACAGGTGCGCTCTCTGATATAACCCTGCATATTACAGGACAGGTGCGCTCTCTGATATAACCCTGCATATTACAGGACAGGTGCGCTCTCAGATATAACCCTGCATATTACAGGACAGGTGCGCTCTCAGATATAACCCTGCATATTACAGGACAGGTGCGCTCTGCTCTCAGATATAACCCTGCATATTACAGGACAGGTGCGCTCTGCTCTCAGATATAACCCTGCATATTACAGGACAGGTGTGCTCTGCTCTCAGATATATCCCTGCATATTACAGGACAGGTGCGCTCTCAGATATAACCCTGCATATTACAGGACATTTTTATGGGCCAGTAGCCCAGCATGTGCCGACATATGGTAAATGGGCCAGTAGCCCAGCATGTGCCGACATATGGTAAATGGGCCAGTAGCTAGTTCACCCCTCAGGTGTTTACTATGGTTGATACAACGGGTGATAAGTCCTCATGTCTCTTATACGCAGGTCGGACTATTTGGTCGGTTAAGCACTTGTCCAGTCCGAGGATCCATCATGGCGACTCGTCTTTTGCTTTGTGAACATGCAGAGAAATTATCCGCCGCCATCGTTCTCAAGAACCATCACACTAAGCTTCCGGCATTGGTGAACTCCACCATCCAGCTGGCCCTGAGCCGGAGGATGTGCTCCGTCCCCCACAATCTTACGGCCGCTGATGTCTACTTCAGAGAGGTACGGCCGCCGGTGACACCGGATCTCCCCACAGGACCAGGAGGACCGAGCTCATGGTTTACCCGCAGCTTCATCTTCAGGAAATCTTTCCTTACTTTGTAAATGAGATAATGTCGTGTATTGTGGCTCCTGAGAGAGATGGGCCCCTGGGGCTACACCGGAGATTGTCGCTGTGTATGGGTGGAGTCACCCTTTGGATAGATAGTGAACCACAACCCAGTGGGATGGGAGTCCTTTAAGGGTATCTGGGCCGGGCCGTGAGCCACAACGTCTGGGATGCCAGAATATATAAGGGGATGTGGAGGAGCTGCCTGTCAGTGTCATTCTGAGATGAGGAAGAGGATCAGGCTCCTTGCTCTCTTGGTTAGTTCTAAAATAAGCTCCTTGTCTCCACAACTCCCAGCGAGCCACACTATCTCCATTATTGTCATACAGGCTCCAGTAACTCTCCTCACAGACGTCTCCTCACAGACGTCTCCTCACAGACGTCTCCTCACAGACGTCTCCTCACAGACGTCTCCTCACAGACGTCTCCTCACAGACGTCTCCTCACAGACGTCTCCTCACAGACGTCTCCTCACAGACGTCTCCTAACAGACGTCTCCTCACAGACGTCTCCTCACAGACGTCTCCTCACAGACGTCTCCTCACAGACGTCTCCTCACAGACGTCTCCTCACAGACGTCTCCTCACAGACCTCTCCTCACAGACCTCTCCTCACAGACCTCTCCTCACAGACCTCTCCTCACAGACCTCTCCTCACAGACCGTAGTCTCCTCACAGACCGTAGTCTCCTCACAGACCGTAGTCTCCTCACAGACCGTAGTCTCCTCACAGACCGTAGTCTCCTCACAGACTGACGTCTCCTCACAGACTGACGTCTCCTCACAGACTGACGTCTCCTCACAGACTGACGTCTCCTCACAGACTGACGTCTCCTCACAGACTGACGTCTCCTCACAGACTGACGTCTCCTCACAGACTGACGTCTCCTCACAGACTGACGTCTCCTCACAGACTGACGTCTCCTCACAGACTGACGTCTCCTCACAGACTGACGTCTCCTCACAGACTGACGTCTCCTCACAGACTGACGTCTCCTCACAGACTGACGTCTCCTCACAGACTGACGTCTCCTCACAGACTGACGTCTCCTCACAGACTGACGTCTCCTCACAGACTGACGTCTCCTCACAGACTGACGTCTCCTCACAGACTGACGTCTCCTCACAGACTGACGTCTCCTCACAGACTGACGTCTCCTCACAGACTGACCTCTCCTCACAGACTGACCTCTCCTCACAGACCTCTCCTCACAGACCTCTCCTCACAGACCGTAGTCTCCTCACAGACCGTAGTCTCCTCACAGACCGTAGTCTCCTCACAGACCGTAGTCTCCTCACAGACCGTAGTCTCCTCACAGACCGTAGTCTCCTCACAGACCGTAGTCTCCTCACAGACCGTAGTCTCCTCACAGACCGACGTCTCCTCACAGACCGACGTCTCCTCACAGACCGACGTCTCCTCACAGACCGACGTCTCCTCACAGACCGACGTCTCCTCACAGACCGACGTCTCCTCACAGACCGACGTCTCCTCACAGACCGACGTCTCCTCACAGACCGACGTCTCCTCACAGACCGACGTCTCCTCACAGACCGACGTCTCCTCACAGACCGACGTCTCCTCACAGACCGACGTCTCCTCACAGACGTCTCCTCACAGACGTCTCCTCACAGACGTCTCCTCACAGACGTCTCCTCACAGACGTCTCCTCACAGACGTCTCCTCACAGACGTCTCCTCACAGACCTCTCCTCACAGACCTCTCCTCACAGACCTCTCCTCACAGGCTGTAGTCTCCTCACAGACATCTCCTCACAGACTGTATACTATATCTATATCTTTATATCTATATCGCATACCGCACTAGTAAGGATCACATGGGGGCAAATGCTACATGTAGCATTTGCCCCCATGTGATCCCCACATGTAGCATTTGCCCCCATGTGATCCCCACATGTAGCATTTGCCCCCGTGTGATCCCTACATGTTATGTGCAGTATAGGGCAGTATAGGACGTTATGTGCAGTGTAGGGCAGTATAGCATGTTATGTGCAGTATAGGGCAGTATAGCACGTTATGTGCAGTGTAGGGCAGTATAGCATGTTATGTACAGTATAGGAAGTTATGTGCAGTGTAGGGCAGTATAGGACGTTATGTGCAGTGTAGGGCAGTATAGCACGTTATGTGCAGTGTAGGGCAGTATAGGACGTTATGTGCAGTGTAGGGCAGTATAGCATGTTATGTGCAGTATAGGGCAGTATAGCACGTTATGTGCAGTGTAGGGCAGTATAGCATGTTATGTACAGTATAGGAAGTTATGTGCAGTGTAGGGCAGTATAGGACGTTATGTGCAGTGTAGGGCAGTATAGCACGTTATGTGCAGTGTAGGGCAGTATAGGACGTTATGTGCAGTGTAGGGCAGTATAGGACGTTATGTGCAGTGTAGGGCAGTATAGGACGTTATGTGCAGTGTAGGGCAGTATAGGACGTTATGTGCAGTGTAGGGCAGTATAGGACGTTATGTGCAGTGTAGGGCAGTATAGGACGTTATGTGCAGTGTAGGGCAGTATAGGACGTTATGTGCAGTGTAGGGCAGTATAGGACGTTATGTGCAGTGTAGGGCAGTATAGCACGTTATGTGCAGTGTAGGGCAGTATAGCACGTTATGTGCATTATAGGGCAGTATAGCACGTTATGTGCAGTGTAGGGCAGTATAGCATGTTATGTGCAGTGTAGGGCAGTATAGCACGTTATGTGCAGTGTAGGGCAGTATAGCACGTTATGTGCAGTGTAGGGCAGTATAGCACGTTATGTGCAGTGTAGGGCAGTATAGGACGTTATGTGCAGTATAGGGCAGTATAGCATGTTATGTACAGTATAGGACGTAATGTGCAGTATAGAGCAGTATAGCATGTTATGTTTAGTATAGGGCAGTATAGCATGTTATGTGCAGTGTAGGGCAGTATAGCATGTTATGTGCAGTATAGGACGTTATGTGCAGTATAGGGCAGTATAGCACGTTATGTGCAGTGTAGGGCAGTATAGCATGTTATGTGCAGTGTAGGGCAGTATAGCACGTTATGTGCAGTGTAGGGCAGTATAGCATGTTATGTGCTGTGTAGGGCAGTATAGCATGTTTTGTGCAGTATAGGACGTAATGTGCAGTATAGGGCAGTATAGCATGTTATGTGCAGTATAGGACGTAATGGGCAGTATAGGACGTTATGTGCAGTATAGGGCAGTATAGCATTTTTTGTGCAGTATAGGGCAGTATAGGACGTTATGTGCAGTGTAGGGCAGTATAGGACGTTATGTGCAGTATAGGGCAGTATAGCACGTTATGTGCAGTATAGGGCAGTATAACACGTTATGGACAGTATAGCACGTTATGTGCAGTATAGCATGTTATGTGCAGTATAGGGCAGTATAGCAAGTTATGTGCAGTATAGGGCAGTATAGCAAGTTATGTGCAGTGTAGGGCAGTATAGCATGTTATGTGCAGTATAGGGCAGTATAGCATGTTTTGTGCAGTATAGGGCAGTATAGCATGTTTTGTGCAGTATAGGGCAGTATAGCACGTTATGTGCAGTGTAGGGCAGTATAGCATGTTATGTGCAGAATAGGGCAGTATAGGACGTTATGTGCAGTATAGGGCAGTATAACAGGTTATGGGCAGTATAGCACGTTATGTGCAGTATAGGGCAGTATAGCATGTTATGTGCAGTGTAGGGCAGTATAGCATGTTATGTGCAGTATAGGGCAGTATAGCACGTTATGTGCAGTATAGGGCAGTATAGCATGTTATGTGCAGTGTAGGGCAGTATAGCATGTTATGTGCAGTATAGGGCAGTATAGCATGTTATGTGCAGTATAGGGCAGTATAGCATGTTATGTGCAGTATAGGGCAGTATAGCACGTTATGTGCAGTATAGGGCAGTATAGCATGTTATGTGCAGTGTAGGGCAGTATAGCATGTTATGTGCAGTATAGGGCAGTATAGCACGTTATGTGCAGTATAGGGCAGTATAGCATGTTATGTGCAGTATAGGGCAGTATAGCATGTTATGTGCAGTGTAGGGCAGTATAGCACGTTATGTGCAGTGTAGGGCAGTATAGCACGTTATGTGCAGTGTAGGGCAGTATAGCACGTTATGTGCAGTGTAGGGCAGTATAGCACGTTATGTGCAGTGTAGGGCAGTATAGCACGTTATGTGCAGTATAGGGCAGTATAGCACGTTATGTGCAGTGTAGGGCAGTATAGCACGTTATGTGCAGTGTAGGGCAGTATAGGACGTTATGTGCAGTATAGGGCAGTATAGCATGTTATGTACAGTATAGGACGTAATGTGCAGTATAGAGCAGTATAGCATGTTATGTTTAGTATAGGGCAGTATAGCATGTTATGTGCAGTGTAGGGCAGTATAGCATGTTATGTGCAGTATAGGACGTTATGTGCAGTATAGGGCAGTATAGCACGTTATGTGCAGTGTAGGGCAGTATAGCATGTTATGTGCAGTATAGGACGTAATGTGCAGTATAGGGCAGTATAGCATGTTATGTGCAGTATAGGACGTAATGTGCAGTATAGGGCAGTATAGCATGTTATGTGCAGTATAGGACGTTATGTGCAGTATAGGGCAGTATAGCACGTTATGTGCAGTGTAGGGCAGTATAGCATGTTATGTGCTGTGTAGGGCAGTATAGCATGTTTTGTGCAGTATAGGACGTAATGTGCAGTATAGGGCAGTATAGCATGTTATGTGCAGTATAGGACGTAATGTGCAGTATAGGGCAGTATAGGACGTTATGTGCAGTATAGGGCAGTATAGCATTTTTTGTGCAGTATAGGGCAGTATAGGACGTTATGTGCAGTGTAGGGCAGTATAGGACGTTATGTGCAGTATAGGGCAGTATAGCACGTTATGTGCAGTATAGGGCAGTATAACACGTTATGGACAGTATAGCACGTTATGTGCAGTATAGCATGTTATGTGCAGTATAGGGCAGTATAGCATGCTATGTGCACTATAGGGTAGTATAGCACGTTATGTGCAGTGTAGGGCAGTATAGCATGTTATGTGCAGTGTAGGGCAGTATAGCATGTTATGTGCAGTATAGGGCAGTATAGCACGTTATGTGCAGTATAGGGCAGTATAGCATGTTATGTGCAGTGTAGGGCAGTATAGCATGTTATGTGCAGTATAGGGCAGTATAGCATGTTATGTGCAGTATAGGGCAGTATAGCATGTTATGTGCAGTATAGGGCAGTATAGCACGTTATGTGCAGTATAGGGCAGTATAGCATGTTATGTGCAGTGTAGGGCAGTATAGCATGTTATGTGCAGTATAGGGCAGTATAGCACGTTATGTGCAGTATAGGGCAGTATAGCATGTTATGTGCAGTATAGGGCAGTATAGCACGTTATGTGCAGTGTAGGGCAGTATAGCACGTTATGTGCAGTGTAGGGCAGTATAGCACGTTATGTGCAGTGTAGGGCAGTATAGCACGTTATGTGCAGTGTAGGGCAGTATAGCACGTTATGTGCAGTGTAGGGCAGTATAGCACGTTATGTGCAGTGTAGGGCAGTATAGCACGTTATGTGCAGTGTAGGGCAGTATAGCACGTTATGTGCAGTGTAGGGCAGTATAGGACGTTATGTGCAGTATAGGGCAGTATAGCATGTTATGTACAGTATAGGACGTAATGTGCAGTATAGAGCAGTATAGCATGTTATGTTTAGTATAGGGCAGTATAGCATGTTATGTGCAGTGTAGGGCAGTATAGCATGTTATGTGCAGTATAGGACGTAATGTGCAGTATAGGGCAGTATAGCATGTTATGTGCAGTATAGGACGTAATGTGCAGTATAGGGCAGTATAGCATGTTATGTGCAGTATAGGACGTTATGTGCAGTATAGGGCAGTATAGCACGTTATGTGCAGTGTAGGGCAGTATAGCATGTTATGTGCTGTGTAGGGCAGTATAGCATGTTTTGTGCAGTATAGGACGTAATGTGCAGTATAGGGCAGTATAGCATGTTATGTGCAGTATAGGACGTAATGTGCAGTATAGGGCAGTATAGGACGTTATGTGCAGTATAGGGCAGTATAGCATTTTTTGTGCAGTATAGGGCAGTATAGGACGTTATGTGCAGTGTAGGGCAGTATAGGACGTTATGTGCAGTATAGGGCAGTATAGCACGTTATGTGCAGTATAGGGCAGTATAACACGTTATGGACAGTATAGCACGTTATGTGCAGTATAGCATGTTATGTGCAGTATAGGGCAGTATAGCATGCTATGTGCACTATAGGGTAGTATAGCACGTTATGTGCAGTGTAGGGCAGTATAGGACGTTATGTGCAGTCTAGGGCAGTATAGGACGTTATGTGCAGTATAGGGCAGTATAACACGTTATGGGCAGTATAGCACGTTATGTGCAGTATAGGGCAGTATAGCATGTTATGTGCAGTGTAGGGCAGTATAGCATGTTATGTGCAGTATAGGGCAGTATAGCATGTTATGTGCAGTGTAGGGCAGTATAGCATGTTATGTGCAGTATAGGGCAGTATAGCAAGTTATGTGCAGTATAGGGCAGTATAGCACGTTATGTGCAGTATAGGGCAGTATAGCATGTTATGTGCAGTGTAGGGCAGTATAGCACGTTATGTGCAGTATAGGGCAGTATAGCATGTTATGTGCAGTATAGGGCAGTATAGCATGTTATGTGCAGTGTAGGGCAGTATAGCATGTTATGTGCAGTATAGGGCAGTATAGCATGTTATGTGCAGTGTAGGGCAGTATAGCATGTTATGTGCAGTATAGGGCAGTATAGCAAGTTATGTGCAGTATAGGGCAGTATAGCACGTTATGTGCAGTATAGGGCAGTATAGCATGTTATGTGCAGTGTAGGGCAGTATAGCATGTTATGTGCAGTATAGGGCAGTATAGCACGTTATGTGCAGTATAGGGCAGTATAGCACGTTATGTGCAGTATAGGGCAGTATAGCACGTTATGTGCAGTATAGGGCAGTATAGCATGTTTTGTGCAGTATAGCATGTTATGTGCAGTATAGGGCAGTATAGCATGTTATGTGCAGTGTAGGGCAGTATAGCATGTTTTGTGCAGTATAGCAAGTTATGTGCAGTATAGGGCAGTATAGCATGTTTTGTGCAGTATAGGGCAGTATAGCAAGTTATGTGCAGTGTAGGGCAGTATAGCATGTTATGTGCAGTGTAGGGCAGTATAGCATGTTATGTGCAGTGTAGGGCAGTATAGCATGTTATGTGCAGTGTAGGGCAGTATAGCAAGTTATGTGCAGTGTAGGACAGTATAGGACGTTATGTGCAGTGTAGGGCAGTATAGCATGTTATGTGCAGTATAGGGCAGTATAGCATGTTATGTGCAGTGTAGGGCAGTATAGCACATTATGTGCGGTGTAAGGCAGTTTAGCACGTTATGTACCAGCCAGACTTCACTGCATAACGTGCAGAACAATGTAACTATAGGTGGAACCCGGTGCTGCATGCGTTATACTGTTACCTAATAACCACCTTTACCCACAGTGGATCCTGACCACCACGTACTCAGACGCCCGTTTCGGGTCCACCTTTCTCAAGGAGCTCCATGTGTAGTAATAATAATAATTATAATTATAATAATAAGTATAATAATTGTAATAATAATTTTAATAATCATAATAATTATTATTATTATTATATTATTATAATTAATAAAAAATCAACATAACCTCTTAATGTCCTCCTAATGTCCCTTATTGCTGATTGATCTCTATTATTAGTGCTGTCTGTATGCCCATCTGTCAGCCTGGGTACGGACACTATGTCCGTTATACTGCACACATCCATTCTGTCTCTGGGTTTGTGTAGTTGTATCTTATGGAGGGTCTTACGGTTGGACTGGGGGGTGGATTACCAGAACTTTAGATCCTGCCTGCTGGTGGCCTGGCAGGGTGCACACCACTACATCACTGCACATACATGGGAGCCCCCTGCACGCACTCAGCTCAGAGCTGGCGGAGATTCCACTAATAATTTACCCTGGCGGTACACCCAGGCCACACCCCTTCAGCATGGGGCCACGCCCTTCAGTTAGCAGCCACGCCCACTGTCCCTCCTTCTCCCCATCGCTCTGGCGAGAGCAGCTCGAAGGACAAATATTCACACTTTTGCCCAACATGAGCGGTTGCACACACACCATGTGACGCCATGATAAATCCCCCCCACCGCTGTGTGTTTTGGCTCAGTAGCAATGTACAATGCAATATCATCATCCAGATTGGTGGGGATCCCTTGTGAAGTGAGAAGACCCCCTTAAATGTCACACATTACCACATTCTTTTTTTTATCTGATTTTATTGAAAAATTAAAAAGAAATGAAGCCGTAAATGAATTTCCTTCCCGATAGGTGTCGCAGATGGACGTCATCTTTGAGTGTCTGGTGGACAAAGAGGAGCTGGAGCTGCAGTCTACAATGCTGGACTCCATTGAGTGGGCCAATATAGTGGTTGATGTGAACACAATATTGAAGGTACTGGCTGTATCCATTGGGGGTGGTGATGGCCGGGGAAGTGTTGTTGTTCTATTGTTCAGCCTTTGAGATGGTGTCTATAAAACCAAAAGGAATCGCTATCTACATAAGAGAATAAAAGCCGCCCTTATTTTTTCCAGGATATGTTGCACGCAGCGTGTCGGTACAGACAGAGTAAAGCTGCGCTCTATGGAAGTGACTGCACGGACAGAGACCCAGAATACGTCCCCTGGACCGGTATGTGCTGAGGTGTCATTGCTGTCTGTCTGTCTGTTCTGTATCCGCACAGCATTGCAGTGTGCTGAGGTGTCATTGCTGTCTGTCTGTTCTGTATCCGCACATCATTGCAGTGTGCTGAGTTGTCATTGCTGTCTGTCTGCGTGTTCTGTATCCGCACATCATTGCGGCTTTGCAGCGTGCATTACGTAGTACAGTCCACCCTCTTGTATCTGCAGCCTGTAATGCTATCCGTGCGGTGATTGTGCGGCAGCATACCATCGTTCTGAAGAAAGTCTATCCTCAAGCCGACTCCAGGCTGCGCAGTAACCTGATGGAACAGCTGGTGGCGCTCTTAAATTATTTTCTTGATGATTATGTCACACAACTAAAGTCCGTGGATCGTCCAAGTGACCAGGAAAGATACAACGTTCTGGAAACAGAGTATGCACAGAAACGGTCGGAGCTCCTGTCCCCGCTGTGTAAGTTATGGATTCTTCTAGAGGGAGAGGCAATGTTTAATTTAGGCCTAGGAGTTTAGCTCTTCTGATATGATAGATGGACTGGAAGCCATCATTGTTTAATACTGTGGTTCTCCCGGGGGGGGGGGGGGGGGGTCTTTGTATTTTCCCAACAACTGTGGGACCCATATTCTGCAGTATACAATCTAATAGTGTGTGTGTGTGATCTGTGACACTATAGTATACAACATACAAGCACTGAGTGTCCTAGCGGTTATACAGCCGCAGTGATCTGTGACACTATAGTATACAACATACAAGCACTGAGTGTCCTAGCGGTATACAGCCGCAGTGATCTGTGACACTATAGTATACAACATACAAGCACTGAGTGTCCTAGCGGTTATACAGCCGCAGTGATCTGTGACACTATAGTATACAACATACAAGCACTGAGTGTCCTAGCGGTTATACAGCCGCAGTGATCTGTGACACTATAGTATACAACATA